>NC_064811.1:166702882-166849426 GCF_023721935.1 Panthera uncia
TGTGTATATGTGTGTATGTGCATATATGTGCATGCACGTGTGTATGTGTGTATTTGTGTATGTGTATATGTGCATGTGTGTATGTGCATATATGTACATGTATGTGTATGTGTGTATATGTGCGTGTATGTGCATGTATGTGTGTGTGTATTTGTGTATATGTGTGTATGTGTGTATATGTGTATGTGCATATATGCATGTATGTGTATGTGTGCGTGTATGTGTGTATTTGTGTATATGTGTGTATGTGTGTATATGTGTATGTGTATGTGTGTGTATGTGTGTATATGTGTATGTGTGTATGTGCATATATGTGCATGTATGTGTATGTGTGTACATGTGCATATATTTGCATGTATGTGTGTATGTGTGTGAATGTGCGTATATGTGCGTGTGTATATGTGTGTATGTGCATATATGTGCATGCACGTGTGTATGTGTGTATTTGTGTATGTGTATATGTGCATGTGTGTATGTGCATATATGTACATGTATGTGTATGTGTGTATATGTGCGTGTATGTGCATGTATGTGTGTATATGTGTGTGAATGCATGTGTATGTGCGTATATGCGTGCGTGTGTGTGTGTGTGTGTGTGTGTAGATAGGACTTGGAAGGGGGTAGGTTCTAGGAGTAAACACAACTTGATGCAGTCCTCAAGAGGCTTGAGAGAAAATCACATAGAAATTAAATAATAAGGCAGTATGAGATCCAGAACACAGTGGCTGGCACCACGCAGTGAATAAAGATCAGAGGGACTGGAGAGTCCAGGGGGCTGTGTGGTGTCCGGGGAGTGTGCCTGGGTGGGGGTGAAAAGGGACAATTTCTTCCAGGCCGGTCCGGGTGGGAACGTCAGGGGAAAGACACACCTGGGAAAGCAGCTTAATCCCTGCTCAGGAGGAGCCCCTGGGACATCTGGGAGCAGGTGGGATGTGGCTGGGCATAGAGTGGCCCCTGGAAACTTGGCAAAGGCACAGAATATGGGGTGACAGGTTCTGGAGACAAGCTTCGCCCACATTGTAATTTTGCTGCTCTCCTCACTTCCCGCTTGACCGCTCCACCGGGGGAGTCTCCAGCTGTGGGAAGAGGGGGACTCTCACCTAGCAGAGTCATTTAGAGGGGGCCTGGGGGACAGTTCCACATCTCATGCCCAGACACCTGGCTTCTGCCAGCTCTGACCACCTTGGCTCAAAGATGCAGCTAAAACAGGGAGGGGGAGTGCCAGACAAAAATGGGAGTTTTTCTCCAGAGCAATGGGCTGGCATCTGGCAGGGCCCGCGC
This sequence comes from Panthera uncia, assembly GCF_023721935.1. Taxonomy (NCBI): domain Eukaryota; kingdom Metazoa; phylum Chordata; class Mammalia; order Carnivora; family Felidae; genus Panthera; species Panthera uncia. Next base: position 166,704,164 of record NC_064811.1, read on the forward strand.
TCCGGGCCACAGCCCAGCAAAGCCTTGCCGCCTCCCAGAAAGCATGTGAGCGGCCTGGCCAGGTCACTCGGGGTTGGCTGAGGACACAGACTGACTCTGTTCCATTCCGGCCGGTGGCATTGAGGAAGCCCCTGCATGCCAGACCCAGTTCAGCACTCTGGGGGAGGGAGAGGAGGTGCGAATCCTGCTTGGCCCACCGGCCCCTTGCTCCTGGGGGAGAAGACCCAGGACCAGTCCCCAGGGGCGGCTGTCTTATATTTTAAATATCTGGATGGGAGGATGGGAGGTTCAGAGGAAGGCATGGTTCCAGGAAAAAGTCCCCAAACCCCAACAGTCTTGTTACCAAAATGGCAGGAGAACTGCTGCAACTGAACTGTGGCCCCCGATATCCACATGCTGAAGCCCTACCCCCCATGCGATGCTACTTGGGAAGTAATGGGGTTAGGTGAGGTCATAAGGGGGGGGGCTCATGATGGGATTTGTGGCTTCCTGAAGACAGGGAGACAGATCAAAGCTCTCCCTCTCTCTCCTCCCACCAGGTGAGGACACAGCAAAAAGGAGGCTGTCTGCCTGCGGGCCAGGCCAGAAACAGGTTGCCAGGATCTGGAACTGAGGGCACTTTGATCTTGGGCTTCCAGCTTCCAGAACTGTGAGAGATAAGTCCCTCTGTTTAAGCTGCTCAGGGTGTGGTATTTTGTTTCAGCAGCCTGAGCTGACTCAGACAAGTGCACAGATGGTGGATGGCGCTTCCTTCCCAGGCCTCCCCACCACAGCTGACCATTGGCAGCACTGTGACCCTGGGGCTTTGGCTTCTCTGACCCTTCCCCTTCACATACTGCTCTGCTACGCACAGGGTCTCTCGCTGAGCCCCCATTGTCTACCTCCGACGTGGGCAGCATAAATTAAGGTGTCCCAAATGTGTGAACAATGGTCTCTCCAACACCCCCTTCCTTCCGCTACTGCCCTAACTCTCATCCAGGTCACCACCCATCCCCGATGGGTGATCCTTAATGCTCTAGGCCAACAGTGCTTCTCAAAGTGTGGTGCAGGGACCACTGGGGGCTACTGTGACCTTTGCAAGGAGTCCACGAGGTCAAACTATTTTTATAAAACGAAGATCTTACTTTCCTTTTTATTCTGATTTTCTGGAGCTGGCAATTTGCCAGGAGCAGCGAGAGCCGCTTCCTCCAGATTGACGAACCGGTGTTCTGGAGCACTCTAGGAATGTCGGGCAACTTGGATTTCAGTTTCAGTTGTTCTCTTCAGGAAACGAGGGGTTGAATTAGACAATGCAGGCCCCTCCTAGCTATAAAAATAGCATTGTTCTATTTTCTTTGAATCTTGGTATTCTTTCTTGTAGACTGAGATACAATTATATCTTCCCCACTGACCTCGCAGAGCTATTGAGAAGGCGAAAGAGATTAAATGTGCATGTGCTCTAAACAGGGAAAGTAACTCCATAATTATTGGATGTGATTATGAAGAGTGGAACAACCCAAGAAACATCAATGTAGTCAGAGGCCCATCCCCAGCTACCAGCCTCCTTGGTTGCTAGGAGACCATTGCAGGGATGGTCAAGCCAATGCAGCCTGTGTCTCCAACACCTTCTACTTTAGGAATTGGAATCATTTTTCCTTAAAAGATTCCTGGAGCTCTCGAGCTGTAGTAAAATAAACAAACAAACAAAACCCCCGCTGTCTGTGGCTCAATGTAAATAATTTCTGGCCATTCAATTTCATTCTCCTGGTTTTCCTTATAGTCCATTATCTATCTGTCTATTTATCATCTCAAAACTTTTAAAATTATGAAATATAACCTACATACACAAAAGTGGATAAAATACAAAAATGAGCATAATGAAACATTCATATAATTACTGTCTAGCTCAAGAACTAGAATATTACTGGCATCCCAGAAACATTCCCACAACACACATGTTCCTTCCCAAAACTGCCTCCCAGCCCTGAAAGTAAACACTCTCCTTTTTTTTTTTTTTTTTTTTCTGTAATGACTTTCCTGCTTGTCTCTCCTTGGTCTCTTATTATTGGAGGCTCCAGGGCTCAAAGTGGGTTATCCAGTTCAGGCCCCCATCTTCAACTACTTCTGGATGCTCTCAGTTCCCCAGTGGGTACCTCTAGCCTGCTCCTCTCTAAATTCAGACTCCTGTGTCTGACTCTGCTTCACGCCTCCCCTGGGTATCTAAGTGACACCTAAATTCTGCTATGTCCCAAACTTTACTCCTCATCCTCTCCCCCAAATCTGCCCACATCAGCAAGGGTAAGGCTATCCTTCCTGCTGACTCTTTCACTTTTAAGCCCCCACATTCACTCCAAATCCTTCACTGGATCTCCAGAATCCAACCACTCCTCACCTCCTGTACTCATCATCTCTCCTTTAGATGACTGATACAGACCAACTGATCACTTGGCTTCTATCTTCACCTCAACAGTTGATTTCAAGCCTATAGACCAAGTAAAGTATCAGTCAAATTCCATCTCTGCTCTGACATTACCTTGTGATAACCTCCCATCACTCTGAGCGTAAAGCCAAAGTTCTTACAACTAACCCATGAGCTCCTATAAGCTCTGCCCCCCCCAAGTACATGCCTCACTGACTTCATCTCCCCTTTGATGTTTCTGCTCTAGTTCCACTGCCTTGTCCACTGGTCCCCAAGTGCCCCAGGTCTGCTCCTGCCCCAGGGCCTTTGCACAGGTGCCGTCATGCTGGAACTCTCCCAGGATCTCCTTGGGCTTCTTCCCTTGCCTCCTGCAAGATTTTGCTCTAGTGCCATGTTCTCTAGAAGACCATTCTTGACTGTAATATTTTAACTTCCAACTCCCACCCCTATGGCATTTCCTCTTTACCATCTCAGCTTTATATTTTTCTGTTTAGCCTTTAAATCTTCTAGCCTACCATATACATTATTCATTTATTTTCTTCTCCACTGTCATGTAAGCTCCATAGGGTCGGAGCTTGCTTTTTTTCTTTTTCTTTTTCTTAATTTGTTTTCTTTTTTCACTGCTGTTTCCAGTGGAATATTTGTGGAATGAATGGATGGGTTTCTCTGAAGTCAGGGGAGCTGGAGGAGCAGAAGCCAAGCTGGTCATACTGTCCTGCTTGGTACCTCATGCCAGAACTCTCGATCATACTCACCTCCTGAAATCTCTCAGAAAATCACAAGTTCACACCTCTCTAGGTTTCATGATAATTTTACAGACATATTCACTCCCTCTCTACAAAGTCAGAAAAGTCATGTCCATTTGGCTGAAGGAAAACTGAGGAACAGAGGGAGTAAGCATGCTATTTAGAGCTTGGCTGCATTGCAAGAGCCACGGACTTCTTCAGAGTGTGGGTGTGTTGGGGGTGGGGGTTGTTGTATAAGAAAGGATTTGTGTGGTCTTCCTCTTTGGTTCTGGAGAGTAAGCCTCTAAAACTTTGGAATTTCCCCAGTGATGGGGGTGTGTTTGTTATTTATGGTAGGTCCCAGATCACCCCTGAGCATGCTAGGTGAGCCTGGGTGGGGCCTTGGGTAGTGTCAGGATGGGGGCTGGCCGAGCCACAAGGTTAGAGAGCTAGAACTTGGGCTGATGATGTGGGGGGGGTGAAATTCACACAGGGTACTGTTTTCCGAGATCTCTTTTCTCTTTATCAGCCCTGGTCCCCCTGTGTTGGTTCCATTTCAACAAAGGCAAAAAAAAAATTCTTTGTGAGTCTCGGGAAGATGGTGAATCTTTATTTCAGTGATTGTAATTTTTAGCTCTAGAATTTTGTTTTTGTTTTTAGTCTTTGTCTTTATTAATATTTCCATATTCTTCAAACATTGTTTTCTTGCCTTTCTCTACATCTTCCTTTAGTCCTTTGAGCACCTAGGACAGCTGTTTTAAAGTCTATGTCTAGTAGGTATGCCATCAGGCCCTTTTCAGGGAAAGTTTCTGTTGATGTATTTTTTTCCGTTCAATGGGCCATGCTTTCATGTTTTTTATATGCCTTCTGATTTTTTTTGTTGAAAACTGGACATTTCGATCTAATAATGTCTGGAACTCAGGAAACTCTGGGAACCAGATTTTCACCTTTCCCCAGGGCTTGCTGGGAGTTTTTATTTTGTTTTTGGTTACTGTGTTTTTGTTTTGTTTTGTTTTGTTTTTTAATCGTTATAGGCTGCCTCTGTGCCAAGGATCCTCCTGCAGTGTAGACCGAAGGTCTTCTCAGGTCTTTTCTAGGCAGGCACATTTCCCTGGGCCCATGTGTGGTAACTTTCCAATTTTCCTCGGGAATATGATGTCTTTTACTATTTTTTTTTTTTTAAATTGGCAGCTGTCAATGGTGTGCCACTCAAGACACAAACTCAGCCAGGTCTTCATGGGAAAGGAGTGAACCTCAGATTTGCTTCTTCTTGGGGACCTGCAGCCAATTAACTCATCCTCCATCAGAGTGTTCTTCTTCATGAGGCCCACTAGATCCTCGCAATAAGCCTGTGAGGTGCCCAGAACGGGCCTCATTTTTCCCATTTTACAAACAAAGTGTAATGAGATGGACGAATTTTTATTCGCTCAAATTTCAGGTGGAGGGAGGTGTAGTTTGGAAATTCCCAGCTACCTGGTGGGCTCTTCTACATCAGAGAAGCAGTGGGGCAGGGAGATGGGGTCACGGCTCCCCAAGGGCTGCCTGAGGCAGGGAGGGTCACGCTTCAAGTGCAGACTTTGGAGGGTGTGCACTGTGAGAAGGTGGTCTTGTGCAATGGCACAGAGCTGTAGGCTGTCTCCCGGGGGTATCTCAACATCTTCAGAAGAGGCACTGATCCATGAAAATGCTAGGGGCACTGGATTTCTCGACAAGAATTTTGTTTTGTTTTGTTTTGTTTTTGTGTTTTGTCTTCCCTCCCCCCACCCCCAACAAGACCTTTGAAGGTCATGGCCTGGCATCTGAATATGGTGTGAAATGGACCGGAGGCTGTACAAAAGACCATAGGAAGGCACTCCAGAAAGGACAGATGTGAGAGACACCACTGTAGTTTTGTTTCCCCCGAAGGGACAGGAGGAGCCCTAATGGACCCCTGTGCTGCATTTTATTGGCACATAGAGCTCATATAACAATTTGAACTTTATGGAGGTAAAGGGATTAGTCTTCTTCCTGCCCCCCCCCAAATCCTTCCCTGAAGTAAACAGTGCAAAATTTGTGTATCCTTCCACGTGTGTGTTTTAATTTGGACTCCAGGTGCCCAGAACCACACTCTTCATAAGCCCCGGTTCATGACACATTCTCATCCTTGGTTCCTTGTGCATGGCCGGGTTTATTTTGTTTTACATCATCATTTATTAATAAAAGGAACGCTCATGAGTACAACATCCAGTCAAAGATCTGGAGCACCATCAACGAATTACATTTACCTACACACCCCTCTCATATTGTGATGTTCTATACCTCCACAGAGGCAACCGCTATTCTGAAGTCTATTTGTCAGATTATAATTTGCTTATGCTTATAATTTCCCTCTTTTTAACAAGTTAGAAATGATCCACTTCCTCACCAGAATCTATCAGGCCTCTTAAATTTTGCCATTTGAATGAGTGTAGGATGATATCTCATTGTGATCTTGATTTGCATTTCCCTGATTGCTAGCGAGGCTGAGTATTTCTTCATATGTTTATTGGCAGATGGGTGTTTCTCCTGTGCCTATTCATTTTTCTCTTGGGGCTGTTGGCCCATGTTTTCCCTGGACTCTTTGTCATTTTTGAGACACCCAATGTTCATGGATTAAGAAGACAATCTCATAAAGATGCTGATTTTCCCCAAGTTGCTCTGTAAGTTTATTTCAATGTGGGTAAAAATTCTACCAGAAATTTTACAATATGACATGGAAAAGCAACATATCAAGAATAGTGAAGATACATCTGAAGAAAAAGAATAAAGTGGGAAGAATTGGCTCACCAGATTTAAAGATGTACTATAATGTAAAGTATATTAATTAAGAAAATGTGGTATTGGCATAGGTGTAGACAAATTGACAATGAAACAAAACAGAGAGACTGCAAACAATCCCACTCATGTATAGATTTTTAATTTGTGACAAGTGTCAGGCAAATTACTGGGGGAAAAGGGACTTTGAATAAATGAAGATGAAAATTTAATTATCTATATGGAAGAAATGGAATCAGATTCCCAGTTATCACCACACACAAAATCAATCCCAGATTATTAGTAACATGAATGTCAAAGTCAAAAATTGAAAACTTTTAGAAGACAGTAAAGGGGATTACCCTTCTAACTTTGGGGTGAGGAAGAATATCTTAAACTAAAAACCGAAAGCATAAACAAACAAAATTGATACATTTTATTGTGTTGAACTTCTGTACATCAATATACAGCTTTAAGAAAGTGAGAATACAAGCTACAAACTAGAAGATGTTTATAACAAATATAGCCTCCAAATATTAATGTTAATAACTTCATTATTTGATCGACTATACAAATATATAAAAATGGATCACATATTTTTTTTTTGTAATTTAACTTTATTTTTTATTTTTTAAAATTTACATCCAAATTTGTTAGCATATAGTGAAACAATGATTTCAGGAGTAGATTCCTTAGTGCCCCTTACCCATTTAGCCCATCCCCCCTCCCACAACCCCTCCAGAAACCCTCAGTTTGTTCTCCATATTTATAAGTCTCTTCTGTTTTGTCCCCCTCCCTGTTTTTATATTATTTTTGTTTTCCTTCCCTTATGTTCATATGTTTTGTCTCTTAAAGTCCTCATATGAGTGAAGTCATATGATTTTTGTCTTTCTCTGACTGGCTAATTTCACTTAGCATAATACCCTCCAGTTCCATCCACGTAGTTGCAAATGGCAAGATTTCATTCTTTTTGATTGCCGAGTAATACTCCATTGTGTGTGTGTGTGTGTGTGTGTGTGTATACATATATATATATATATACACATACATATATATATACACACATATATACACATGATATATATATATCACTTTTTTTTTTTTAATTTTTTTTTTTCAACGTTTTTTATTTATTTTTGGGACAGAGAGAGACAGAGCATGAACGGGGGAGGGGCAGAGAGAGAGGGAGACACAGAATCGGAAACAGGCTCCAGGCTCCGAGCCATCAGTCCAGAGCCTGATGCGGGGCTCGAACTCACGGACCGCGAGATCGTGACCTGGCTGAAGTCGGACGCTTAACCGACTGCGCCACCCAGGCGCCCACATTTTTTTTATCCATTCATCCATCAGTGGACATTTGGGCTCTTTCCATACTTTGGCTATTGTTGATAGTGCTGCACTAAACATGGAGGTGCATGTGGATCACATATTTTTTTGAAATGGTTTAATAATATGTGAATTACCAGAAACTTGCTCATCTACATAAAAGTGTATCAGAGACAGCTTTCCAAGGTCTGTTTTATTTATTTATTTATTTATTTATAATCAAAAGTCCTAATTTTTTGGAAAATTTTGTTTATGTATTTATGTATTTTTAAATTACAGTATAGTTACCACACAGTGTTACATATTAGTTTCAGGTGTACAACATAGTGATTTCATCAATTTGGTACATCATCCAGTGCTCATCATGACAAGTGCCCTCCTTAATCCCCATCACCTATTTAACCCATCCTCCTCCCCTCCTCCCCTCTGGTAGCCATCAGTTTGTTCCCTATAGTTAAGAGTCTGTTTCTTGGTTTCTCTCTCTTTTTTCCCCTTAGCTCATTTGTTTTGTTTTTTAAATTCCACATGTGAGTGAAATTATATGAGATTTGTCTTTCTATGACTGACTTTACTTCACTTAACATTATACTCTCTAGCTCCATCCATGTTGTTGCAAATGAGCAGATTTCATTCTTTTTTATTGCTGAATAATATTCCATTGTATGTATATATCACACATCTTTTTTTAAAATTTAAATCCAAGTTAGTTAACATATAGTGTAATAATGATTTCAAGAATGAAATTTAGTGACTCATCATTTATATCTAACACCCAGTGCCCATCCCAACAAGTGGCCTTTTTAATACCCATCACCCATTTAGCCCACCCCCCCCAACCAACACCTTTCTAGCAGCCCTGTTTGTTCTCTGTATTTAAGAGTCTCTTATGGTTTGTTTCCCTCTCTGTTTTTATATTCTTTTTGTTTCCCTTCCCCTATGTTCATCTGTTTTGTTTCTTAAATTCCACTGATGAGTGAAATCATATGCTTTTGTCCTTCTCTGACTGACGTATTTCGCTTAGCATAATACCCTCTAGTTCCATCCACGTTGTTGCAAATGCAAGATTTCATTCTTTTTGATTGCCAAGTAATACTCCATTGTATATCTATACCATATCTTCTTTATCTATTCATCAGTTGATGGACATTTGGGCTCTTTCCATACTTTGGCTATTGTCAATAGTGCTGATGTAAATATTGGGGTGCATGTGCCCCTTCTAATCAATACTCCTGTATACTTTGGATAAATACCTAGTAGTGCAATTGCTGAGTCATAGGGTAGTTCTATTTTCAATTTTTTGAGGAACCTCCACACTGTTTTCCAGGGTGACTGCACCAGTTTGCATTCTCACCAGCAGTGCAGGAGGGTTCCTCTTTCTCTGCATCCTCACCAACATCTGTTGTTGCCTGAGTTGTTGTTAATGTTAGCCATTCTGACAGGTGTGAGGTGGTATCTCATTGTGGTTTTGATTTGTATTTCCCTGATGATGGGCGATGTTGAGCATTTTCTCATGTGTCTATTAGCCATCTAGATGTCTTCTTTGGAAAATATCTCTTCGTGTCTTCTGCCCATTTCATGTATTTTGGGTGTTGAGTTTGGTAAGTTTTTTATAGATTTTGGATACTAACCCTTTACCTGATATGCCATTTGCAAATATCTTCTCCCATTCTATCAGTTGTCTTTTAGTTTTGCTGATTGTTTCCTTCACCATGCAGAAGATTTCTATCTTGATGAGGTCCCAATAGTTCATTTTTGCTTTTGTGTCCCTTGCCTCCAGAGACATGTCAAATAAGAAATTGCTATGGCTGAGGTCAAAGAGGTTGTTGCCTGTTTTCTCCTCTAGGATTTTGATAACTTCCTACTTTATATTTAGGTCCTTCATCCATTTTGAGTTTTTTTTTGTGTGTGTGTATGGTGTAAGAAAGTGGTCCAGATTCATTCTTCTGCATGTCGGTGTCCAGTTTTCCCAATACTATTTGCTTAAGAGACTGTCTTTTTTCCATTGGATATTCTTTCCTTTGTCAAAAATTAGTTGGCCATACATTTGTGGGTCCATTTCTGGGCTCTCTATTCTGCTCCATTTGATCTATGTGTCTGTTTTTGTGCCAGTACCATAATGTCTTGATGATTACAGCTTTGTAATACATTTTGATGTATTACAGAATTGTGATGCTTCCAGCGTTTTCTTTTTCCATATTACTTTGGCTATTCGGCATCTTTTCTGGTCCTATGCAAATTTTAGAATTATTTGTCCTGGGGGCGCCTGGGTGGCTCAGTTGGTTAAATGTCCAACTTTGGCTCAGGTCATGATCTCATGGTTTGTGTGTTCAGGCCCCATGTTAGACTCTGTGCTGACAGCTCAGAGCCTGGAGCCTGCTTCGGATTCTGTGTCTCCCTCTCTCTCTGCCCCTCCCCTGCTTGTACTCTGTCTACCTCTCTCAAAAATAAATAGAACATTTAAAAAATTAAAAAAAAAAGAATTGTTTATTCTAGCTCTGTGAAGAATGCTGGTGTTACTTTGATAGGGATTTCACTGAATGTGTAGATTGCTTTGGGTAGTATTGACATTTTAACAATATTTGTTCTTCCTATCCATGAGCATGGAATGTCTTTCCACTTTTTTGTGTCTTCTTCAATTTCTCTCATAAACTTTCTATAGTTTTCAGTGTATGGGTTTTTCACCTCTTTGGTTAGGTTTATTCCTAGGTATTTTATGGGTTTTGATGCAATTGTAAATAGGATCGAGTCCTTGATTTCTCTTTCTGCTGCTTCATTATTGGTTTATAGAAATGCAAACTATTTCTGTTAAATATATTATTTAGAACTAACTCACTTCTTTTAATAACTGTATATTTTGTAGCATGCAGATTTCATAATGTATTCAACCATTCATTCCACTGTGGATAAGCATTCAGATGATTCCACTTTTGTCATTACAAGCAGTTCTGTATTTAGGAATGTTTGCCATGGAGACAGATTGCCTAGGTTGGAATCCTAGCTTCACCCTAGCTACGTGCTTTACCAAGCTGCCAGAGTTAAGTTTCATTTCCTTATGTGGAATATGGAGGCAGTAATAACTCTTGCTTTGTGGGATTGTTACAGGGATTAAATGAGTTTATGCACAGAAGGAGGAGTGGAGAACCATGCCTGGCTACAGTATGAAAGCTCATGAACGTCAGCTATGTATCCGGCAAAGTGGACACATGTTTTTCTTTCTGTAGTACAGACTTCTAGGAGTGGTCTGATCTAGCCAAAAGGGAGGATTATTTCAAATTTTCAGTTGATGTCATCAGGTTACTCGTGCTAAAGATTGCTGCAATTCATATTCTCACAAGGAAGCCGTACATATGAGAGCACCCGCCTATGTCGCCATTCCCTCACCAGAACTGGAGGGCACCCAGTTTTGAATGTTTGGCAATCTGAGGAGAAAAAAAAACCCAATCACTTAACCTAATTAATTAAATGTCTTAATTTGTACATCCTGCTGGCTGTGTTCAAATTCAGGCATGTAAACCAGCTGTGCTTCAAGGTCAGCGATCTCCTTAAAGTGACACTGAACCAGCAGACATCCCCACCTGCCAAGTGATCATAGCCATGGGATGAGAAAGCAAAAATGAGCCCTGGATGGAGCACACTGTCCCCACTACACTCTCCTAAATGTTAGCAGAATATAACATGTAATAACATTAGAATTAAAGTTTTTTTTTTTTAGAGCATTTTGGCTATTCTTTTTTTTTCTTTATTAATTTTTATTTGAGAGAGAGAGTGTGCACCCAAGCGGGGGGTGGGGGCAGAGGAAGAGAAAGAGAATCTTAAGCAGGCTCCATGCTCAGGGTGGGGCTTGATCCCACAACCCTCGGATCATGCCCTGAGCAGAAATCAAGAGTCAGACGCTCAACCGACTGAGCCACCCAGGGCTTGACCATTTGTTCCTCCATATAAATTTTAGAATCAGCATTTCTATTTAAAACCCTCTTAGAATTTTGGCCGGAATTACATGGAACCCATAGATCAGTTTGGGGAGGATTGATTTCTTATAATCGATATCTTAGACATCTTTGCCAATGAACATGGCATATTTTTCTACTTTTGATCTTCCTTACAGTTTCTCATTAAATTTGTATAATTTTCACCATAAAGGTCTTGCTCATCTTTTGTTAGATTTATTCCAAGCACTTCATATTTTTATTGCTATTATGAGGGGCATTTTTCAAATTACTTTTCTAATTCGGTTGCCAATGCATAAAAATGCAATTGTTCTTTTGATATTAAAACCTTGCTGGCTTTCTTATTCTAATAAATGAAGATTCTTTTATTAGAATCCATGTAGGCAAGCATATTATTTATGAAAAATGATGCTTTTATCTCTTCCTTTCCAGTTCTTATAATTTTGTTTGTTTTCCTCGGCCTCATGCACAGACTTGGTCATTTGGTGAGAGGCTGAATAGAGGTGGTTGTAGTGGGAATCCTAGTTTTGTTTCTGACTGTACAGAGAATGTGTAACTTTTCACCATTACAAATCAGGCTGGCTGCAGGCTATGGTACATAACCTTTATCAGGGTCAGGGAGCCCCCTTCGGTTCCTTATTTGTCTGTAGATTTTTATTATCATAGTTATCTTGAATATTGTCACATACATTTCCTGTATCTACTGATGTGATCATATGGTCTTTATCTTTTTTTTTTTAATGTTTATTCTTGAAAGAGAGAGATAGAGTGTGAGTGGGGGAGGGGCAGAGAGACAGACAGACAGACCGACAGACAGAATTTGAAGCAGGCTCCAGGCTCTGAGTTGTCAGCACAGAACCTGACGAGGGGCTCGAACCCATGAACCACGAGATCATGACCTGAGCCCAAGTCGTACTCTTAACCGACTGAGCCACCCAGGTGCCCCGGTCTTTGTCTTTAATTAAGATGTTCAATTACAGAAATACATTTCTTAGTTTTTCCTTTTCCTGCTGTCTTTTTCTAGTTTTAGCATTAGACTAGCCTCACAGAAGGAGTTGGGGAGTGTTCTCTCTAGTTCACATTATCTGGAAGAGTTTGCGTAAGATGGGAATTATCTGTTTTTCAAACACTGGTAGAATTTTCCTATAAAACTACCTGGCCCAAAGAGAAGATTTTAGATTATTAACCCATTCTTTTCTGAATGTAGGACTTTTCAAGTTACGTATTTCTTCTTGAATAAGCTTTGGAAAAGTTGTAATTGTATGGGATTTGTTTATTTTACTTAAGTTTTTAAACTTAGTGGCATTAATATTCTTATAATTTTCTCTTATCTTTTAAATATCTGCTTTATTTGTAGTTATATCTCTATGTTATTTGTAAAATTATTTATTTGTGCCTTCTGTTTTTTTCATGAACAATTTTGCTAAAGTTTCATTCATTTTTATCAGTGTTTTTTGTAAAAATTTTTAAAAATGTTTATTTATTTTTGAGAGAGAGAGACAGAATGTGAGTGGGGGAGGGGCAGAGAGAGAAGGAGACACAGAATCTGAAGCAGGCTCCAGGTCTGAGCTGTCAGCACAGAGCCTGACGTGAGGCTTGAACTCACAGACTGCAAGGTCTGAGCCAAAGCCAGATGCTTAACTGACTGAGCCACCCAGGCGTCCCCATTTTATCAGTGTTTTCAAAGCAAAAACTTTTGGTTTTGCTGACCCTCTATTTCTATGCTTATTATTTGCTTTATTCTATTTTTTCATTGCTATCCTTTTTTCTACTTAGTCTATTAAATTTTGCCATTTATGCTTTTCTACTATGTACATTTTATAGCTATATATGTTCTTCTTAAGCACATTAGCTGCACCCAGCAAGTTTTCAGATGTATTTCATCAATGGTCAGTTCTAATTATTCTCTAATTCTTAATATGGTTTATTCTTTGGCACACAAGTTTCTTAGAAATGTGTTTTAATTTTTCTTTTTTTAAAAGTTTATTTATTTTGAGAGAGTGAGCAAGTGAGAGAGAGTGTGCATACAGAGGAGGGGCAGAGAGAGAGGAAGAGAGAGAACCCCAAGCTGGGCTCTGCTCTGAGAGCACAGAGCCTGCTTGGGATTCAAACCCATGAACCATGAGATCATGACCTGGGCTGAAATCAAGAGTCAGATGCCCAACAGACTGAGCCACCCAGGAGCCCCTGGTGTTTTAATTTTTTAAATACTAAGAGCTTAAAAAATTATCTTTTGTTATTAATTTGATGTAACGATACTGTGGTCAGAAAACACGGTCAGTGTGAAGTGAATTGCTCAAAATTTGTAGGCTTAAATTAAAAAAAACATTTTTAAGTTATTTACCTATTTTGATAAGAGACAGAATGAGTGGGGGTGGGGCAGAGAGAGAGGAAGACAGAGAATCCCAAGCAGGCTCTAAACTGTCAGCATAGAGCCTGATGCAGGGCTTGAACTCACAAACCATGAAATCATGACCTAAGGCAAAACCAAGAGTCAGATGCTTGACCTAACAAGTCACCCAGGTGTCTCTGTTAGGCTTAAATTTTTTAAATGTTCTACCTGTGCTTAAAAAGTGTGTGCTCTATAAATGTTCAGTTATTAAGTTTGCTTAGTATGTTATTCAAGTGTAGTAAACTGACTTCTGCTGCTTGATCTATTAACTAGGAAAAGTGTGGTAAAATCTACTGTGATAGCAAATTTGCCCATTTCTCACACTGGTTTCCCTACATTTCTGAGGGGTCCAATTACCCATGTCATTTCAAGAACCCTTTCTTTCTAGAAGATGCTTAATAAATAATCTCCTGCTGTTGTGGGTTGAGTTCTGTCCACTGAAAAGATAAGAAGTCCTAACACGGGGACATGTGAACATGACCTTGTTTGGAAATCAGGTCTTGGTGGATGGGATGGACTAAAATGCGATTGTATTGGGTCCTAAGTCCAATGGTAAGTGTCCTTCTAAGGAGAGATCTGAAGACACAGAAGAGACCCAGAGGAGAAGGCCATGTGAAGACAGAGGCAGGGCTGGAGGGATGTCTGCCACAGCCAAGGGCGCCAAGGATTGTGGGCCACCACAGGAAGCCAGAGAGAAGACCCTTCTCCAGAGCCTTGGTGGGGAGTGTGGCCCTGTGAGCACCTTGCACATCCAGCCTTCAGAACCATGAGAGTAAATTTCTGTTGTTTTAAGCCACCTGAGTTTGTGGTAATTTGTTAGGGCAGCCGCTGGGTGCCTGCTATTCCAAGGGGTTGATCTGAAGTGAATTTCTTGCAGGCCTGACGTTCACACCTCATCACCACGGTTAGGACTCGTTTGTGTGAGAGTGAAGGATGAGTCTGTCGTGCTCAGCCTCCGCTCTCCAGATCCTCTCAGGCCAGCCTCTGCTCTGGTGAGCAAGCGGTGTGGGGGCGCCTGGGTGGCTCCATCCGTTGGGCGGCCGACTCTTGACTTCAGCTCAGGTTATGCTACCAGGGTCATGGGATCGAGCCCTGCATCCAGCTCCACACTGAACATGGAGCCTGCTTAAGATTCTCTCTCTCTCTCTCTCTCTCTCTCTCTCTCTCTCCCCCCTCAACCCTTGTCCCCTCCTCGTGCTCTCTCTTTCTCAAGTAAAAAAAAAAAAAAAGAAAGAAAGAAAGAAAGGGAGGAAGAAAGAAAAAAAAAGAAAAAGAAAACCCCCAGCATTATCCCCGGGGAACTGGGGAACTACCTGGTCACATGATCACATCCTTTTGGTTCCCTACTCACAGTGGAGTCAAAGCGAGAGCCTGGAAAACTTCATATGTATTATCTTTATCACTTTGTACAATTCACACATTTCTGGATTTCCACCGATAAAATGAGTACTTTTAGGTGATTATGCTGCAAAGGATACAAAGCTTCTTCAGTGGGGAAGTTCAGGTTCTCACACAGAGAGCATGGGAGCTAGAGCAGCCACCAGGTGGCGACATGTCTTTCGGCAGCTGCTCAGCGGGCGTCTCTGATCAGGGGATGCCCCCTTCAGGCTCTAGGGGGAAACTATCCAGATGGGATGACTGAGGCTGCACCTGGAAACTTTTATCCAAGAAAACTGGTGGATCTGATACTTGATTGTGACTGATTAGATGGAGAGAGAGCGTAGGAAGAAATCATGTAGAATGTTTCCAGGTTTCTGGTCTGAGTTACTAAGGTGGTGCATAGAGAGAGGAAGTACGGAGTTTCAGGATCCTGGGGACACTTAAGTAACACCTGGTAGGAAGCAGAAATCAGGGGCTGTAACTCTCAAGCAGAGTCTGGAAGGAAACGAAAGGCAGAGAATGGGATCTTGGAGGCAGGATGTGTTTTCTTAATATTAGCCCCAGCACAGCGCAGGGTCTAGAGTAGGAGCTGGAAAATTACAGCCCATGGGAAGAACTGGCCTACCACTGCCTTTTTGTAAAGAAAAAAAATTTTTTTGGAGCAAATCCACACCTATTTATTTACATATGGTCTGTGACACATTTCCCACTACAAAAGCAGAGTGAAGTAAGTTTTGGACAGAAGTCCTACGGTCTGTGAAGCTCAAGTATTTACTATCTGGCCTTTTGGTGAGAAACTGTGCTGACTCCTGGTCTAGAGCAGCACTCTCAACCTTCAGTGCGCGTTGTCCAATGACCTAGAGACCCTGTCAAATGAAGAATCCGGTTCCAGAGGTCTCGGTCCAGCCCTGAGACTTGGCACGTCTATCAGGCCTCTGAGATACTGGTGCTGCTGGTCTGACTGAAGTTTCTAGTGTCCCTATTAAACAGGTAAAAATAGATGGCATTAATCTTTTATTTAACTCAACATAGCCAAAATATTACCATGTCTTGTGTAACCAATATAAACAAATTGAGACCTTTTACTTAATTTTTTTGTGCTAAGTCTTTGAAATCTGGCGTATATTTTGCACTTACAGCCCCTCTCAATTAGGCCTGGCCACGCTGGCTTATTGGCTAGTGGAACTCTAGAATAGGCTGCCAGATTTCAAATCCCAGCCCCACACTTAAGAGCTGTGTAGCCGTGGGCAAGTTATGTAACCTCTCCATGTCTGTTTCTCCACCTATAAAATGAGAATAATAAACGCACCTCCTCATGACGTTGTCTTGAGGATTATGCACACTAATAAAGTGTTTAAACAGCCTGCTGGGCACATCGCAGACCATTATTAGGCTTCTTGGATGATTCTGTACAGGAAGCACATTCTTTCCCTCCAGTAAAGGAAGGAGTCTGAGCCCTGCTGGGGAAGAAGGTGTTCAGCATATTCCTTAGTTCTCAGCCCACAGTTACCCCTTCCTGCAAGGATCTTTTTTTCTTTCACTCCACAAATGTTTATTGAGCCTTTACTGTGTATCAGACCTGGTGTCAGGCACCAGGGATATAACACCAAAATGAACACGAAAACCTTCTGTCCCTGTGGATTGCAGTCTAGTGGAGAGATTCACAATGCATATAATGAATGTAGAGTATGCCAGAAGGTGGTACCATGGGGGGGAAACAGGGTAAGGAGGCAAGCAGGGTAAGGAGGCTGGAAAGTGCTGGGGAGGGATGAAGTCAGTTTTAAGTAGGTGGCCAGGTGGCCCTTCACGGGACCCTGTCACTCTCCTGAGGAGAGTGGGGTGGGAGCGGAGAGAGTCAGAGAGAGAACTTACAGTGGTCAGAGAGGTGTGGAGTTGGGGCAAGCATATGAGGCAGCTTATAGGCCATTAGAAAAATTTTGGTTCTTCCCTTGAGTGAAATGGAGAGCCAACTGGTTGGATTCTGTGGAAGTTTTTTTTTTTAAGGCTGCCATGTTGAAGGACAGCATGGGAGTGGACATCCGCGTTGGCCCTGATCTGAGGCTTTACTGGGACGTGTGGCTCTCAGTATGAAAACCAGGAACGACCTGGGCAAATAGGTGTGGTTGGTCAGCCTAAAACCGTAACCAATTCTTTGTCCTCCTTCCATAACCAATCTGTGTCCTCACAACACGCATGTTAATGTTGCACAGTCACAAGAGGTGTTCCCTCGTGACACAGTATTTTGTGCCAGTTACATAAACGGCATTATACTACACATTTCATTTCTTTCTTAAGTAATCAACACTATTTCTATGATCCATCCATGTTGCTGTCCTTACCTCCAGTTCATTGTTTATTTTTTTAGAGAGCACACGAGCAGAGGAGGGGGAGAGGGAGAGGGAGAGAGAGAATCCCAAGCAGGCTCCGTGCTGAGCATCTGACTCTTGATTCAATGCGGGGCTCGATCCCACAACCCTATCATGACCTGATCCGAAATCAAGAGTCAGAAGTGTGAATCGACTGAGTCACCCAGGTGCCCCTGGTTCATTGATTTTAACAGCTACCCAGTATTCCACAGTAGGCACCTGCCCCTTTCACTTATCCAAAACCTTGCTTGCCTCCAACAACAGACACTTGAGTAACACTGCTGAAAGCATCCATCTGTACCTCCCTCGTGGCCCCAGGCGGACATTTCCCTGGGGAGCACTGGCACTTGGACATAAGCACCACCAACTGTAAAGCACCTTCTAGAGCACCTGGAGTGGTTTATACCTAAGTCACAGTCCCCACATCACTGCCGACACTTAAAGTTTGGCCTTTGAGGGGCTCTTTATTCTCATTTGATTTTCTCTGGCTCTTTCATTGATCTCTTGTTAACCATTTGGGTCTGCCCTTCTGTGAACCATCTACTAAGACCCACAGCCCATTTTCTTCTTCCTTTTTTCTTGACTTGCAAGAAATCTTTTTTTTTTTTTTTTTTTTTAATGTTTATTCATCTTTGAGAGAGAGAGACAGAGCATGAGCGGGGAAAGGGCAGAGGGGGAGACACGGAATCTGAAGCAGGCTCCAGGCTCTGAGTCGTCAGCACAGAGCTCGACGGGGAGCTCGAACTCATGAACTGGGAGATCATGACCCGAGCCGAAGTCGGACTCTCAACTGACAGAGCCACCCAGGCTCCCCGGTTTGCAAGAAACCTTGTAAATATATATTAATCCCTTGTCAATTTGAGTCACTGCAAATGCCTTCTTAGTCTGCCATCTGTTAGCTTTGATTGTGATGGCTGCTGAACAGAAATCTTTACTTCTGATGTTTCTAAATCCATTCTTTCTTACATTGGGTGCTCTGCGGGGGAGGGGAGGGGTAAAAAGGTGACGACTTTTAAGGATAATTTAGAGTAAAAAAAACTTCTGAAGTTATGCTTAGAACAAGATCAATATACAGAAATTACCTTCCTCTATGCTGGGTTTTGGGAAACATCCATCTAGTTTGCCCCTATTCATTTCTACCTGATTCTGGGGTTTCTTTTTCCTTTTCTTCAAGGAGTGATTGGGTTGAGAAGAAAGGAAGGCACTTGAAGTAAATTTGGTTTTCCTAAGTTTTGCTAAACATAGCCATAAAATGCAACACTCCCTTAGCAAACTTCATGGTGGGAGGGAGGAAGTGGACAGATTCCAGAGAGGCCTGGGACCCCATTTCACCCGGCACATCACGCTGCATGTGGTGCTGAAACTGAGTGGAGCTCGGCCATCCTGAAAGAAGAAAGCAGACTGAGAATAAAAGCTTTGTAAAAAGAGCTGCTTCACAAGCCGTAGACACTCAGAAGTGGTCATGTGACCAAGAAACTAGATTTTGATTAGAACAAATATTGAGGAAGAACTACACGCCACAAAGTATTTCTTCGTTGGATCAGTTCTAAATATACAAATACGTGAAGTAAACGCATCACGATCCATGTGCAAGGAGGGTCATCAGGGTGGAACAGACACACTCACTGATGGACCACAGGGCCACAAAAGGTGGAAGGTAATTTAAACATGTTTATTCGAACAGAATGGAGAATGGCTGGGCAGTTCCAGAAAATCTTCTTGGGCTGCCATGACCCAAATAAAATAACAAGGCTAAGCAGAACCTATTTAAGTGTCTTGAGGTGCCCGGGTGGCTCAGTAGGTTACGTGTCTGACTCTTGGTTTCAGCTCAGGTCATGATGTTCGTGGGATCAAGCCCCCACATCGGGCTCTGCAGACAGTGCAAAACCTGCTTGGGATTCTCTCTCTCTCCTTCTCTCTCTGCACCTCCCTCACTCACACTGTCTCTGTCTCAAAATAAATAAACTTAAAAAAAAACCCAAACATTTAAGTGTCTCAGTCTTCATCTCAAATCTAAGTAATAGATAAAGCTTGTGCCGGGTGGAAAAGATGGAATTTTAGGAGAAAGTGTGGGGTGTGGTTCCTGGAGTTGAGGCCGTGAAATCACAGGCAGGACGAGTATGATTCATCTTTCCAAAATTGCCCGCTTCAGGGGTACCTGGGTGGCTCAGTCAGTCAAGTGTTTGACTTTGGCTCAGGTCATGATCTCATGGTTTGTGAGTTCGAGCCCCGTGTCGGGATCTTTGCTGACAGCTCAGAGCCTGGAGCCTGCTTCAGACTCTGTGTCTCCCTCTCTTTCTGCCCCTCCCCTGCTTGCACTCTGTTTCTCTCTTTTAAAAATAAATAAACATTAAAAAGTTTTTAATTAAAAAAACCCTTACCAATCATAAACCTGTGAGAACAGACCTGGGTACTTCCTAGAAATCATAATACAGTGACAGAGTAAGTCCCACACGGGGAATGAGGAGGGCACTCATGACCTGGCCACAGACCAACTCTTCCTTCCCCCTTCTCCTTTTTTCAGGAAGAAAAAAGTGTCTCCTTTTCCCTCCATTTCGTTGAGTTTATGCATTTAGACAAGCCTCCTGTCTTTTGCGACTACCCCCATTATGTTCTGTGAGGGGCTTTCAGCATTTTTCTCAGGGCAGAAATCCTTTTGCAGGCTGGGTTTTCTTATTTGGGTCTCTTACACACAACAGGCTGTTGACAGAAACGTTTAAGCGGCCGTGAAGTCTGGAGCCCAGAGCTAATTCGCCTGCCAAACAGGATCAAGGGTGAAGGGCAAAGATAGGAGGCCAAAGCCGCTGTCTTGGCTGAGGCAGGGCTTAGTCAACCTTAATGGATATATTGATAGAAAGAGACAACACTGCTGGGGGAACTAACACCTTCTTAAGAACAAATGGAAATGCCTCAACCGGTCACTTCTTTTTTGTTAAGAAGAGGGGAATGGCAGGCTGAGGCCATCAGGCGCTCACACAAGGTGGGGCTGGGAGGACACCTCGAGGTGTTGGGTTTCAAGCAGATGCTGATGCTCCAGGCAAATCGCAGAATCTGCCACACGGGCCACTGGGGTGAAGGGGCACTGCTTTGTCCTCTGATGACCTTTCCATAAGAAGACAGTCTGACTGCGATACAGATGACGTTGGAGTCTCTGCTCCCAGACCAGTGCGAACGCCAGAACCCCTCTGTGCAAACCATTAACATTTCAGGGTGGAAAAAAAAAAAAGCCTCCCGTGCATTACACATTCGTGGGGCAAATGGAAACAGATAATAAACAAAAATCCCAAACCACGGCCTTTCGGCCCTGTTGACACGGGCAGCTGTTGGAAACAGGTACTTACTTCTCGTCAATCAAGTGGAGTAAAATTTAGACATCTTTAGCTGCCTTAAATATTTTATTTGCCCTCAGGCCCAAAGACCTGTATTTATTGTCCCACCTCAGAAATTATTTAAGCAAGTTCTCTTTCAACTTCATCATCCCATTCTTTCTGCCTTCCACGTACCGTGCTTCTGTGCTCACGCTGAACTCCCACTGTGCTCTGCTAGTCCCTCACACCCTTCCATACATATGTCTTAGGCTCTTCTTTTTGTTAACAGCCGGTCCCTTCCCGCTCCACCTGTCTCCATCATCTGTTTTTGGGTTATGGCTCGGGCTCACCTCCTCCCACCCCAGGGTAAACCTCTATACAGTCTCAAGCAGCTGAAAGAATTGTAGTTTCTAATAGTTGTTAGTAACATAAACACGGAGATTCACATTTCTCTGGAAACAAGCCCATGCTTTTAAGCTTAGATCTAACTGCAGAACCGTGTAATGTAAGGTTAGCATTTGATTTCACTATTTATAAGAAAAAATACATAAAAGTTCATTAATTCTAGTTTTCTGATCTATATTCAGAGTTAATATTTTATTTATTATTTATTTATTTACTTTAAAGTAGGCTTCACACCCAATGTGGGGCTTGAACTCACAACCCGGAGATCAAGACCTGAGCTGAGATCAAGAGTTGGGACACATAACCAAGGGAGCCACCCAGGCGCCCCTATAGTTGATATCTTAAAATGATAACCTTATTAACAGTTGGCACCGAATGGCCTTTTCTATTGACGCACGGGTTGATATTACACCTTGGTAAATATTTCTCCTTGTGAAATATTTGGCTTGTGAGCTGCTGGACACGCAGACCCCTCCCTCCAGAACACAGACTGAGTGTGCTTCACTGTATGCATGTAAATACAGCAAATGCAGGGTGTGCAGTCAGACTCAGACCATTTATTGTACCGAATTGAGACTCCAGTTCAACTAAGCATTCTAACAGGTGACAAGATTCAAACACCAGAGGAAAACCTACTTCGGTCATAAGCAAGCAAGCTCACAGAGGGTCTGTGGGCCAGCGGATGAGCTTTCATTTTACTGGCTCTCCACACCCTTCTGTGTGTGAGCGTGGCAACACGAGGCTGCCAAATATGGAAACTCATCGGAGCCCACAGCACCCCAAAGGCCATTATCCTTATCCTGAATGGAAAACATCATTGAAATTTAAAAAAAACCATTTAAAGATCTCCCTTAGTTTTTGTAATTCCTAACTGTAAAATATCACCTCAGTGACAGAACAAAGAATTTTCCTTGGTGGGGCACATCATTCATTACTGAACTGGAAAAGCAGTACCACAAAAAAGAAAACACTCAAGTAGAAGTAAATAGCTAAATAATTTACGTGTCGGTAGTTTTGCTGCATTGCACATAATCACACAAAACCCTAAAGCCGATGTTTTTTTTTTTAAAGCTTAGAAAACACATTTGCCTTTCCAAGCTTCTTGATGCATGCTTCTTCTAAGGAAAACTATTCTATGCAGGCCTGATGTTTAAACTTTAAATATCTGTCCATCTAAAAGGTTGCCAACCTGAGTGCGCAGGTGTGAACAAGTGACCCTCCCAGCCGTCCAGGGGGGCCAGGCGCAGCCACACGCAGCCTCTCCAACTTACCCCCGCCCCCCCCCCCCCCAGGCTGGGGAGCACCAAGGCCAGCAGTTGAGGGTGAAAATATGCAAGCAGCACTGGTTACAAAGGGGTATGTTTGTACTGTTACTGTGATGTCCTTCAATGGACTGCCAGATCTCGGGGAGCGTCCTCGGAGGTCTGGAAAGCAGCAGCGCACAGTGTGACGACAGGAGAGCGTCTCCCGTAGCGGCACTCCCAGCAAGGCTCGACACGGCGTTTTCTTCCACGAGGCTGCCAGAAAACCCCACTGGCGCCATTTCTTTTGCTTTCTATTCCAAGTATTCTGAGTTCCCTGCCTTCTTGGCCAGCCCTTAATTGCTATGAACTCCTCCCCTGGATTAATAAGCTCCTCCCGTGCTTGCCTCTCAGCCCGGCCCCCCTTGCGTCAGAAAGACCCACGTGAGATCCTCGTGGAGAATGCAGGCCTCTCCACGTAACTCAGCAAGCCCTCCTTCCTGAACAGCACCTTCTCAGCCCGTGGGGGGACGCATGTTTGCTGGCTTACTGGAAAACTGACCTTGAAAATAATCTAGAGGGAAAGGCAAGAAGTGGAATTCTGGTACACACACAAATACTTCAGGATTGAAAACTGGTCAGCTCTTGTCCAGCTCTTTTTGTGCCCATACACGGCAACTAGCCTCATGAACTAAGAGAATGTGGTGCGTATGCCTTCTTGAATGGGGTCGTTCGCGCAGGGGTCGGTGAACATCTTTAAGGGACATCTGTCCATAAAGGGACATTTAGTAAGTATTTTAGGCTCGACAGGTCACATACACTGTCACATATTCTTCCCCCTTTTTTTTTCTTTTAACAACCTTTTAAAAATTGAAAAACCATTCTCAGCTCAAAGGTCTTCTAGATTTTCCCTGTGGCCAATAGTTGGCCAAGCCCTAGTCCTGGGAGTTCTTTGGCAGGGGAACATGGGCACTTAACTATGTAAAGTATAAGGTTGTTTGGGCCTTGGAACCCTGGTTTGGGATTTCTTTCGAAGACTGAGGTAGGTCCTTGCGGAGGGATCCCTAGGCTAGGTGTAAAGCAGAACTGGCTGTCTCGATTCTGCCCCCAAACGGTACCGAGCTGGACCACACTGGCACCCTTTGTTTAAAAAGTGGCAATCTATGGTGGGAAGTCTGAACTAAGGCCCATTTAAATCTGGGCCTATGCTGGCTAATCCTTGCCTTGATTTTAAAGGCAAAAATCACATACTCCAGGCATTTGAAAAGTTTCATTCTCAGGTCACTTACTACTCCCAATGGTGGGCAGCAGAAAAGCTAACGCGTAAACACACTCCCTCTTCGCCGCTAATGCCACCCGCAGTCTACAGGACAAACCCTGTCAGAGGATTCAAGGACGAGCATGCCAGCTCACTCTGCTCCCGGGGTATCTAAAACACTGCTCATCGGTGGCTGGGTCTTGATAAGGAAGAGCATTTACCAGGGACCGAGCACTTGAATAGCTGGAGACCAGCGTTTCTGAAGCTGGACCTTTCACAGGGCCATTTACCTCCGTCCTCTCTGAAACAAGACCCCACACACATCAGAGGCTGTACCAGGACGCCGCTCCTCCAACCTTCCGTAGATCTCAGAGACAAGTATTCTACCGATAACTTTTTCACTGTTAGAATATTCACTGTGAAGAGCAGAGTAAGAGAATTTGCGTTTCTTTTATACATTTGTAATCTTTTCAAGTCATCAAGATACAGTATGCCATGTTTTAAATAATAAACAAGATAAAAATCTAAGTTAAATAAGGGCTCCAGGATCTGAATCCTTTCTCTAATCAACGAAGTCTGAAAAAGCAGCTGATGGTTCTCAAAATAAACATTTGCTACCAACCAACCGAATTTCACTGTTCTAAGAAACAGCACGCACACACACACACACATACACACACACTCATAAAAAGAACTTCACCTAAAAAACTAGGTATGAGAATTCCCAAAGCTTCTAAACAAAATGAAAAGGTGTAAAACAACCGATCTCACATACACCAATCCAGCTGTCCTCTTTAGGTCTTTGTTTAAAATGTCGAACCCGTTTTCTCAAAATGTGAGTTTATTCCTTGTTGAAGTCAGACCCTTCTCTTCGTCTGGATTTACAGTGGTATTAACAACCATGGCCTCAATCATGGCCGTAATAAAGAGAACCTGTAAGCATGGGGGCCTCCAAAATAAAACCACTGAGACCATTTTTAATTAAGGAGGGGAACACCAACTCGAAGTTGGAGGAAACTAGAGCACAATTAAGCCCGGAAAAACGTACCACTAAGAAATGCGGACGTGCCTGTCAGCAGGCACGAGCTCCAGTTCCAATGATGTCGAAAGCGGTGAAACTTGAGGGATTTTCCAACTCAAAGACATAATGTTCTAAGGCTGCTGAAAGGTGCGACTGAGCAAGTCATTACCCGTGGTGAGGAAAGACAATGCATGAACGGTAATGGGGATTTTTCTACATAAAAAGAAATGAAACAATAAATTTTGAAGTGTGTGTGCTTTCAAAAGAAAGAGCACTGCATTCTCTCATCCTCTACCCTTAGCATTGCTCTCTCATGCACCCACATTCCCTCTCTCTCACACACACTCTTCCTCCTACACACACACGCTTCTCTCCCACACTTTCTCATACGCACACTTTCTCACACACACATTCTGTTTCACACACACATTCTCTCTCACATTCTTTCTCTCTCTCACACACACACTCTCTCATACTTTCTCTCACACACGCATTCTCTCACTTTTTCACACACACACACAAAACACTCTCTCACACACACATGTGCACTGCTCTAGTCGTTATTTCACATCTTCCAGGACTATCAGTTTTAAAAACAGTTACCTCCTGGTGCCTGCCTTTCTCCGTCTTGGGTATAAATGGCTTTGAGTTTTTCAGCCCACAAACAAAACATGTAGTGACAGACCTGAACAGTAAGTAAAAACTACACACCACCCTCTTCAGCTTAGAGCTTTTGAGACGGACAAAAAGAGGACTGCGATTTCCGCCGGGCGGGTTCTGGTTCTGAGAACGCGACACTTGTCAGTGCCACCACCACTGATGGCAAACGGCTTTGCCATTCCCTCCAGAGGCAAAGTGCAGCTGTTTAAAATTTAACATCCCTCAGAGAAAAGCCAAAAATCTTCGTCGGTATCCTATGCAGCAAAAACAAAGTCATTTTCCCTTTTTCCTCCACTTAAACCTGTATTCAGAACGGCTAACCGCAACACTTTCTGGACAGGCAGAGCTTACGACAGTGGAGTTTGTTTTTGTTGCAAGGAACAAAAAAGGGAAAGGAAAAACAAAGCCGAAAGAGAATAAGGAGGAGAAACCCTGAGGCAAAAATGGCTTTTCCTTCAGAAAGTCTTCCTGGGCTCTCGAACTCCCGTCCCTAAGTTCACGCGGCCATCTTCTGGGACGGCAGGCCTTCCTCCAGCCAGAGGGTGGTGGGCGAAGCGCCACGCAGCGTCCGCCTGTGAATGCGCCGCAGCCGCAGCAGGTAGAGGAGGATGGAGAGCAGGACCACCAGGAAGCAGCCCGAGAACAGGTAGTGATTGTAGACAAAGGAGAAGCCCCTCCAGTGAGCGTGACTGGCCCGGAAGGTCTCCTGCTGGATATCCCTGGGCAGCGGACACAGAACAAAGAGGGCGAATCAGGCCAGGAACGCGATGTGACAGCGCACGGGGCACGTGCCCTATCGGAGGAACCGGATTTAGGGCTCCGCTCGGAGACAAAAACTGCCATCCCGCTCTCCGGGGCTCAGTTTCTTTCCTTCTGTAACGGAGGCCACCTGGCCTAACAGAGGGTGGCTGTAATTATTAACAGGATACCACGTGAACGTGCGTTCAGCTACCATCACTGTAACTTGGGTCAAAAATCAGAGAACTTTAAAAGAACTGTGAGGGTTTCACTACGAGCTGGACGCCAATGTGGAATCAGACCACCTGTCTGGGAGCAGTAACAGCCACGACTCACACTTCTTTGCGGTTAGCCCAGCTAAACGGATTGCTGGGACATGCTCAATTAAGTGAAGGGGATAAAAAAAATCCCCCGAAAACGAACTCCTCATTTGTGAGTACACCAGGGTTGTTATGCGGGGCCAGCTGACAGCCAGGTCTGCGAACGCGAACGGGGAAAACGTCCACCTTTATTTTCCCGATTCTGACCGGCATTGCCACCAACCACGAGTGCAGACCACAAGCTACGGGAGCGTCGGCACTGCTTGTGGCTTTGACTGTGGGGCAGCTCACAGGCCGCCGTCACGTGGCGTGGTGGGGGCTGGCAGGTGCCTCCAGACGTCGACACACATCACTGACATCACTGTACTGAAATTACAGGAAGCACTAGTTCTGCTCCCGGATTTGTTATTTCACGTTTTAACAAAAAAGAACACGTATCGCTATGTCGCCAATACGTTTTCTGTAAATATTTGATAAATTTGAGAAATATATTTGATGTCTATATTTCAATACTGTGGTTTCCTCTGTAACCTGTTATTGACTTCATACATTAAAAACAGTATTTTGAGAAGGAGTCCAAAGCCACAAAGGTGAAGAACCCCAGAACTAACCCTTCCGTGCAGGGGCCAGGGAAAGACACTTGGGAAAAATCAAACAGTTTCGTGCTGCATCTGACGGGATGGGTGGGGTGGGAAGGATGTACTGGGGGGAAGACCAAAGTCAAAGTTCACTGACCACAGTCCTGCCCACGGCCAGCGCTTACCCCAAACGCCCTCAAACCACAGCTGCCGCGCTGATCATAACCACAGAAAAGCATCTTCTGTTTGATTCTCGTCACCAAATTCAGAGCCGTACCTTAACGGTAAAAACCGGGTCCTGTAAAGGATTGCTCCGAGGGTCCACTGAACCTCCTTATCGTAAACTTGTAAGGCTGTCTTTAAGTTTTTGTAGTTGACAGGAAACGAAAAGCCCCTATGGAACACCTCAAACATCCAGGCAGACTTGAAGCACTGATACCTACGAACACCAAGCACAAACGTAAGTGGAATTCATTTGCTTGTCAAAATGAACCAGACGCCGAAACGGCCTTTCCCTGTGACCAACGCGGGTGCAAAGGCTTCCCTAGGCCTGCATTGAGCAGCCGGACCACCCATGTGCGCCTTTCCGGTTGATTTACTTGGTTTGTCCCCTTGTCCACAACCCAAAATAATTCACCTGTCAAAATCAATGAGCTCACGAAACGCGGTCTCGGTAGGATTTAATACATGGCCATGACATATTTTTACCTCAGGCGATCATTTACACTGATAAAGTGCCAACTTCTTTGGACCTCAGTTTATTATAAAACGAGAAGGCAGAGGGTCCTTTTCAGCTCTGTTATTTTGTGATCTGAAATCCTTATTAGAGACTTACTTTTTGCAAAGTGCTGGGCTAAGTTAGTAATAAGACAGCCAATGCACTTAAATGACTTATAATGACAGGATTTTTGAAAAGCACCAAGTTACTAAGAAATAAGGCAGAATTTGATAAATGCCACTGGGGAGACATAATGAGCGCTCTGGAGACTGAGGTGGGTGGCGTCTGCTTGAAGGGGCAGAGGAAGACGTGAGATAGCGCTGACCTGACTCTGAGGTCTGGGCAGGACTTCAACAAGCAAGGGACGGACAGGGGAACTCTAGGTGGAAGGAACAGCAAAAGTGAACAAAACACCGTTAAGACATGTTTGGACACAAGTAGCTGTTGTCCTGTCTGAAAGGAGCCCAGGGTAGGTGAGGGGAAACAGTGACCGATGAGGATGCAAAAGTAGACTGGGGCCTGGGTGTGGCAAGCCAGGGGCCAACACTCGTGCACAGTTTCTTAAAACCGCCTGGGGACGGCCACCCACTGCTTACTTTAGCCTGTGGAGGTCGGCGTGTGAGGCATACAGTCCTCGGTCAAAGCGTTCCCGCAGGATCGACCACTTTGTTGCACAATAATCCTGGAAGAAATTTCACCCCAAATAAATCACCGGTAAGTGAACAGGTTCTTCATTTTAAAAAGGGTTTACCAAATTCATATTCATAAACAACCATATCCTTCCAATTAGGCAACACAAGCTTCACCTCTATGTGTAACGTGAACCCAGCAAATGCTTACTGATCAGCAAAGACCATGGTTGTTCTGTCTTAAAATTCTGCCAAAGTTATTGTTACAGAAAACTTCCCTGCCCACAACCAGCCTCTTCGAAACTGCTTAGTTTCCTCCTCTGTGACTGCCTGCGACTGGCGTAAGCTTCTGGAAGAGTGAAGTGGTACCTGAGCTGGTTCAGAGTGGCCGCCTGTGTCTGAAGTGACACAGTGCAAGGCTCGGGGAACACCAAGCTGATTACAGAAGGCTTTGTCTTTAGGTGAAGGGAGAGAGGTGCCATCTTTTCCTGAAGTTATTTGTAATATTATGTATTTTTAAAGATTTTTGCTTTGAGAGAGAGAGAGAGAGCACACGGGCATGTGGCCGCAGGAGGAGCAGAGACAGAGGGAGGGAGAATCCCAGGCAGGCTCTGCGCTGTCAGCGAGGGGCCCGACTCGGAGCTCGAACTCACAAACAGGTCATGATTTGAGGCGAAACCCAAAGTCGGACACTTAACCAACCGAGCCGGCCAGGTGCCCCTGTAATAATATTAATAACTAAGATCTACTGAGCACTAAGGGCCTTTTCTGAGTGCAATACTTAAGATCACTCCTTGGCATGGCTATGATTGCAACATCTATTTCAAGGAGGAAGAAACTGAGGCTCTGAGAGATGGTGAAACTGCCCCAGGGAACACAGAACAACACTCAGTCTGGGGTGAGAGGTAAGGACAGACATTTAGGGCAGAGGAAACAGCGTGAATGAAGACAAGATGGGAAGTAGCTTGGATGCAAGGGCAACGAGTAGCTATGATTGGAGTAGGTCATGAGAGGTCGGGAGAGGAGGCCCCGGGAAGAAGGCACGCTAAGGCATTTGTGATTTATCCTGGTATAAAAGGAAGCCGCTGAAGACAATAAATAGAGAGGAGACTTGTGCTTTAGACAGGTCTGTCTCTGGGAGCGGCGTGACTGATGAATGACAGAGGGAGACCAGACGCAGGAAGGCCAGCGGGGAGGCTCCTGTAGTAGGGCAGGTGACAGACGCAGGCCCCGCTAGGGCGGAGAGAGCAGGACAGAAAGCAGGGAGGGCTTTGAGAAATGAATACAGGTAAAATAACATGCTTGATGACTGATTATGGGGGATGTGCAGCGAGGGAGGAATGAATGGTAGGGAGAAGTCTGGAACTCCTGAGTTTTGAGAGGTGACCAGATGGTCAGGGATGCCATTAACTGAGACAACATCACAGGATGAAGGGCACGGGGAGAAAATGGTGAAACCGGTTTGCTTTGGGTCACGAAATCTAAGAGGCACCGGGCATGGAGGCTGGAGCCTCTTCTTGGTGGGCAGTAGTTGCGAACCATGAGCATGGAAGAGACCAGCTAAGAGCCTGAGGGTCCACACCCTTCCAAGGGTGGAAGTCCAGTATCACCAAGGTTTAGGGGGTATGAAGGTAGGGAACCCTGGGCAGTGGCCAACAAGAGAACAGGGGTCCCGGCAGCTAAGCGACAGGAAGGCTGCAGGAGTATGGCCTGATACCAGTGGCATTACTACAGAGTAATATGCAAGTCTGTCACCCGGAAGCCACTGGCCATCAGAGCAGTGCCCGGAGTGGTGGGCAGCAGGTGGCTCCCCGAGGATCTGTGACTCCTGTCGGGACTACCTCTTTCGCTCAGCCAAGGTACAGGATCCCCAACAGGTTGCACTACAGCCTTCCATCCTCCACCTTCCCCTGCTCTTGGGCTGGGCCTCCAAACGTGAAGGGGGGACACAGGCTGCCAGTGTCTACACCATCTCTCAAAAGCATGCAGGAGAAGAGGGTTTCTTTGAAGGTTACCTTTGCGGCTTTAGTAAAAGTAGCAGCGTTGTAGTCCCCCCCCATTCGTAACACATCCTCAGTGCAGTAGTAGAACTCCGAAAAGCCATAGAATTCGCTGTTCTGGAAGTGAATGGGAGGCTGGTAGACCCCGTTGAGGGAGGTCTGCGTCTCGTTTGTTTTATTCATGAAAGGCTGGATGGTCTCTCGGCACAGGTCAAAGTCTCCTGTTCCCCGGAGGTACATGGTCTGCCCATTTTGCTGGATTTCGTCCTTAATGTCCAGGGGTAAGCAAGGGTCCAGGTATGGGGTGTCAGGAGCCAGACCAGTCTGCTTCCCCAGGAGCCTACGGGACAAAGAGAAACTTGATTTGAGACTGACAGAAAACCGTGTTTTCAAGCAGCGGCTGCAAGCCAGCGTTTCTCAAGACATGCTGTGTGGAACGTGAGCCCTGCAGGGTGTCCTGGGGGAACACGAAAGGGTTCCGGGATAACGAGGTCAGGGAAACAGGTTCTCGAGCTCCCTCCTGGAGGAGGTTGGTTCACCACCCATCCACACGTGCATACAGCAGATACCTACGCAGACACTGTAACAGGGTCCAGTGAAACAGCTACCTGGTCAGATTACCAGAGCTTTCTGTACCCTGGCACACGGCCTGCACTCTCGGCCCGTGTGCCTGCGGTTCCGGAACTCCTCTCGGTCTAAAGTTCACTGCAGCTGAATGCCCACCAACTGTGTCGCTTCCAACCCTCTTCTGCCACTAGAGCTTGCCGGTGTAATCATACAGAGATGAAAAGTGACTACAGACAGAAGTAACTGGGCCCGTGCAAGCCACATTAGATGCCTTAGAAAAACACAATAAAGGCAAGTTGCTCGAAAACTGCTGTCAAGTTCAGTATTAGCATGGTTTAAAAACACTGGGAAAATGTGGGAAAAATCTAGAACTTTAAAAATCAAATTCCTTTACAAATGTCTGTTAAGCCCCTGGTAATCTTTAAAAAAGCCAAAATGACACTGAGATGAGGTGTGGTGCATGCCAGAGAGATGACGGGTGTAGCCTAAGAAAAGACCTTAGTCCAGAGCAAAAGACTGGCAAACGAACACATAAATTAAGATGCTTGTGGTTTGATTCGATTTTTGATCCTCTATTTTAACTGATTTTTTTTTAAGTTTATTCATTTTTGAGAGAGAGAGAGAGCACGCGCACGCTCAGGGGAGGGCCAGAGAGAGAGGGAGACACAGAATCCAAAGCAGGCTCCAGGCTGTCAGCACATAGCCCGATGAGGAGCTTAAACTCACTAACTGCGAGACCATGACCTGAGCCAAAGTCTGACGCTTGACTGACTGAGCCACCCAGGAGCCCAGGTTTTAACTGATTTTTAAAAATCAAACTATTGATCCCAATTGCTGTAGATAAGAGAGTGTCCACTGTACTACAGGCTCTGAGAATTCCCATGGAAAAGAAATCTTAACTGTCTACCGGAATGCGCTGTGCTCACGACTTCCCGGTGAAATTTCCCTGCATCTGTCATCCCATTATGTGTACTCACTGCTCGTCACCATTAAGCAAGCGAGGAGCAAAAAACAGCTTACAACAACTGGACCTGTTAGTGTTTGATGCCGTGATGTCACATGGGCCGAAAAGGCTGTGTACGTCTTCGGAGACTGCCACTCAACTGACAGGTTGGTTATTCCTAAACTCAGGGCAACTCAAGATGGACTTGAATGTAGTAAGTTAAGGTCTTCACCATTAAATAAAAATGTTTCGTTTTTAAAACTCAATGGCTACTAATAGAGAAATAGCGATGTGTTTCAAGGCTCAATTCATATGTAAAAAGTGATGACTAACATTTATAATTATGATCAAAGTCCAAGACTCGTCAAATTACTGTTTTTAGTTGCCCTATATCTAAATTAAGAAGTACCACTGAATTGTCTGTTATACAAGTTTCTTGACATTAAAATTAATTAGTAAAAATTAACATTGCAGAAGGTGTTTCTCCAAAGTTCTAATTCACAAGGCGCCTGGGTGGCCCTCAGTGAAGCGGCCAACTCTTGATTTCCGCTCAGGTCATGATCTCATGGTTCGTGAGTTCAAGCCCTGCATTCAGGCTCTGTGTTCACTGCACAGAGCCTGCTTCAGATCCTCTATTTCCCCCTTTCTGGCCTTCTCCGGTCATGCTCTCTCTCTCTCAAAAATAAACGAACATTAAAAAAAATTCCAAAGTTCTAATTCAAACATCACTTATAAAATATTTCTATTTTAGGACTATTTATTATAGAAAATAATTATGCCACAATGTACCGTATAATACACCACGCTTAAAAAGAAATTATGCGACTACCTATCTCTCTCTCTTTTTTTTAAAGTTTATTTATTTTTGAGACAGAGACAGTGTGAGTCAGGGAGGGGGCAGAGAGAGACGGGGAGAGAGAATCCCAAGCAGGCCCTGCACGGTCATCACAGGGCCCGATGTGGGACTGGAGCCCACAAAGCCGTGAGATCATGACCTGAGCCGAAACAAAGAGTCAGGCACTTAACTGACTGAGCCACCAGGTGCCCTGGGACTACCCATCTCTTAACTAACACCATTCAATTAATGTCTGGAGAAGAAGTTTTTATTGTTCTTCCTATTCACACATGTGAATTTCTGGAAAGTGTGGTACTGAATGGCTCTGACTTGGTCATTCTTCAAGTTCAGGCCTCCCCAGGCTTATTAAGATTAAATTGATCAAGGAACTAACTATACACTACCATTTATCTGTATAAATTAGGATTTTTTTTCCCTCAAAATTGCTCATCAAAACAAAGAAAACAAAACAGTAATTAATAGGATATTTTATATAACCCCAGATTTCAGATATTTTTATTCATCCACACAGCTTTGCTCTTCTTATGAACTGATTTCAAATAAATAACTGCTATATACTTAAACTGATAAAATAAATTTAAACTGATAAAGCATTGCTTTTGTTTTATATTTCTTCGATACCAGAATTCTTCATAAACTCATTTTTAAAAGTTTCCCTGCTAAAAATGTTTAAAACCACTAACTTAGACTTCTGGATCATTTCTTGCTCTTGAATACCTTCCTGCCCTATGGTTTTATCCACTAAATAACTGCACAGGCTGGTTTTCCAGAACACCACCAGAACAACACATAATTCCCGTCAATCATCAATGACAATTTTATCGTCACGTACCGCTGGCCCCCAGGACATCTGCAGTAGCCCAGGTACTGAGTTTCCCAGGGACTCTGCAATGTGAAATACACTACCCAGGGCTCAAAACTCCTACTATGTTAATAGTGAAATTTCTAATCCAGGGGGGTGTGGATTCGGGGCTGAAGGCAGGACCCCAGTGCCCCTTCAATTATTTCTCAGCTAGCAGGGGAGTCGAAAGCTGATGGCGTGGACACACTTCTGCTGCTTGAGGTCTCCCAGCTTTGCCTGGAGAGGTGCTCTACAAGCAGAGACCGAGATCTGAAAGTGAACGCTGAGAAGCAGAAGGTGCTTTACCTGTTCTTTTGAACTGTGTTGGCAAATATTCGGTCTTCGTATCTCTGTCGAGCAGCATTGCCACCAAACCCAAGAAATGTGGCCACGTAGACCCGGTACACATGCTCAGTTTGGTGAACATCACATCCCAAGTTAAATTCAGCCAACAAGTTCTTAGCGACTTCTTCCTGCAGATGCAAGGATAAAAAACTTTAATATTTTAGGCAATACCATAACAATTACCTCCTGTGAAAAAGAAGGATCTATAAAGATTCTCATCTAAAAGCAGCAAAAAAATTCTGCTTCTGCGTTTCCCAAGGACCCTTCTAAGCATCCCTCTGAATTCAATATGACAATTCTGACTTAGGAAATTCCAGATATGCTGCACATCTGTGATACCGTTACTTTCTGTAAAGGGATGTGAGCGATGTAGTTCACATCCCCCAATCTAGAAAACCTACTTATGGAAGCCTATGCTTTAGGAATAATTCTAACCATTGAAAAGTCTTTAGACACAAATATGACTTCAGCGATTCTGTGCGAGAAAAAAACTGGGTGTTATCTAAATCTACAACCTCAAGGGGGTTTCGTCAATTATGGTAATATTTTATGGAGGAACATGCATATGCCCTATTAAATAAGCGATGCAAAATTGTATAAACAGCAATATTACAACAACTGTATTTTAAAAAACTATAAAGAGGAAAAAAATGAATAAAAAGAAATACAAAATGATAACAATGGGTTTTTTTGGGTGATGCATACACAGAAAACTTTTAGCCCTGATTTTTCAGTATTTTTTCCAAACCTGCTATGTTATTTGTTTTTGTTTTGTTTTTGCTTTATCTTGAGGAGGAAAACATGACTTTTAACAGAGTGCAATAGTTTCTAGAGGCATTCCTGGATGAGAAGTAGGAAACACAAATTGTAATACTTGAATTTAGAAAGCATTTTTCTTAAGAGCTTAATAAATATACCAATAACATTTAGTGAGTGAACATTGGGTGCCTGGCAGTACATTAGATATACTATCTGCACTAGAGCATTTTAGCTTTATAATAAGCCCCCGTGAGAGGTACTTGCATTCACATTTACAGATGAAGAACCAAGTTCAAAGAACTTAAGTGATGTGCATCAGGTCACACAACTAGTGAGGCCAGCCTGACGAGGGAGCCTAGACTTGTCTAGCTGCAGCCTTTTTAAACCACTACACTATATGACAGGAAAGTCATAGTGCAGGAAACCAGGCTTTGGTGGAAATTTATAGCTGAGTGGAAACAGAATCACAAAGACATGTAGCAATTCAGGAACACATGTAGAAACCTTTCTGGTGCTCACTATACAAGGCTGCCCAGCCTACTGGGGAACTACAGGCAGTGACTGAAAGCCACGAAGGGCATGGAGAGAAACAGAGGAACCCTGTTCAGAAATGTGCAAGCAGTGCATTCAAACCTCAGTCCTTTCCAGAAAAGTCAAAAGCTGTCTGAGCCTTATAAAAAAAAAAAAAAAAAAAAAAAAGAAAAGCAGCACGTTCCCCAACTATAACTTAAGAAATATGATGCCATTACATTAAGTTTTACAATATCTGTTGAGAAAAGAAGTGATTGAAGAGGAAATACAAACAAAAATTCAAGCATGTAACTGACATTTATACCAAACAAAAACTGTGAAGTTCAGAAAACAAACCAGCCGACTTCAATGAACAAACACAAACGGAGGTTTGCTTGGCTTCCTCCTGACTCCTTTCTCCTGGGTCGGGAAGGTGGGACCTCAGCAAGCATAGTAAGGGTGTGTTCAGACTCAGGAAACAAAACAAAAATGGATGGAGACATGTTAAAGGAAAACCAAAGCAAACAGAGGAAAATTTGACAGATAATAACCTGCTGTGAGGAGGCAAAGCTTACAGTTTTGGGAACTTCGTATGCTATCTGGGTCGACACGCCTCCCATGTCGAGAATACCGGCTGTCCTTTTACGGAGAATGGCTTCCCTGCTTTCACTGCCAGGAATGTTAACCTCCACAACTGCCTCCTCATCTGCAAAGAACAAAAACAGCCATTGGAACAGAACAAATCCAGAGCACTGAGACCCCGTGAAGAGTCCCCTTGTTTTCATGGTACTTTCAAGCCTAACTAGGCAAATGCAATCCACTCCTCCCACCTGAAGTCAAGGTAATGGTGTGAAACGTTAGTCCCCCTCTCTGCTCCTACACACTCAGTTGTGTCACAAACCTTCGCTCCTTTTCTATCCTTTGGATTAGATGGGCCAGCCATCATTTCCAGTCAGACACATTAGTTGGAAACATGATACTTACCATCTTCAATATGCTCGAATCGTCCAAGGACAAAATTAATGCCAATCCAAGCATATACACCTAGAGACATTTCACAGGGTGAAGAGAAGAAGAATAAAGTTTTAAGATACTTGGTACAACTCTTATCGATGCAGTCCGTGCAAACAACTCATTTACTTTACTCCCTGACAACCTGGGAGAACATCATCTGAAGTAACACATGCCTGTTGATGTATTTTATGTTTTCCTGGTGTTTTTCTGATACCTCTCAACTTTAAAATTTACGGTTTCATATTAATTGCACAGGTAAAGATGTAATTCCCTCAGTGCTAGTTTTCTTTTGAAACTGTTTTGAAATAACGGAGTTTTCACTTTATCAAGTTACACCTATCAATCGCAAGGTTCTAAAAACAAAGTAACTTTGACTCTTCCCGTTCCTTTGTCTCTCATTGCCACTCAGTTGCTGCACCTGATTCTCTTTCTACAACATTCCCTATCCAGTCTTTACCCATTTTCATTTCCACCTGGATTTAAGGCGTCACAGAGACCTAGTCATTCCGCCTGCCCTCCTCCTCCACTCCAACCAACTCTATTCTCTGCTACTGGTCTGACCCCCAGAACAAAGGCCGAACTCCACTGCCCCACGGCCTGACAATCCGAGACCTGTCCAGCTTTTTGTTTTTACTGACGAGAAATGACACGTAACATTGTGTAAGTCTGAGGTGTACAGTGTCTTACTTTGATACATTTATACGCTGTCCTATGACTGCCCTTGTAATGATACTTTCACATTACATAGTTATAGTACAACATTACTGTCTATACTCCTTATACTGTACCTTAGAACTCTATGGCTTACTTATTACTTGTTATAATAAGTTTGCATCCTTAAATACCATCAATCTTATCCCTCCCCTTGCCCTGGTAACCACCATTTTACTGTTTTTTTTATGGGCTTTTTAAAAAAGCCTTAAAAAAAAGTTTATTTATTTTGAGAGAGACAGGGAGAGAGTTGGGGGGAGGGGCAGAGAGAGAGGGAGAGAGAGAATTGTCAGCAGGCTCCACACTGTCAGCTCAGAGCCCAACGCAGGGCTCAAACCCATGAACTGTGAGATCATGACCTGAGCTGAAACCAAGAGGTGGACGCTTAACTGACTGAGCCACCCAGGAGCCCCAGGTTTGACTTTTTCAGATTCCACGAGCAAGTGATATCAACAACTACTATCTTTCTCTGTCTGACTTATCTCACTTAGCATACTGTGCCCAAGCTCCATCCACCCTGTCACAAATGGCGGGATTTCCTCTTTTCTTACGGCTGAATAATATTCCATTATGTATATGTACTACATCTTTTTTAACCATTCATCTGTTGATGGGCATTTGGGTTGTTTCTGTATCTTGGTTCCTTTAATTAATGCTGCGGTAAACATGGGAGTGCAGACATCCTGTTGAAATCCTGTTTTTGTTTCCTTTGGGTGTATACCCGGAAATGGATTGACTGGATTGTATCAACTAGTTCTAATTTTTTGAGGAACCTCCGTATTGTTTTCCATATTTCTTGGACCAATTTACATTCCTACCTACAAAGCATAAGGGTTACCTTTTCACCACATTCTTACCAGCACCTGCAGACATCCTAACAGGTATGAGATGAAATTTCTTCGTGGTTTTGATTTGCATTTCCCTGATGATTAGGGATGCTGAGCATCTTTTCATGTGCCGTTTGGCCATTTTAATGTCCTCTCTGGAAAGTGTGTTTAGTTTTTTAATCAAAAAATTATCTTAATTTTTTGGTTATTAAGTTGTATGAGATCTTTATATATGTTTGGGATATTAACCCCTTGTCCAGTATGTGCACATTTTTTTTTTCCCATTCTGTAGGTTGTTTTTCATTTTGTTAATTGTTTCTTTTACTATGCAGAAGCTTCTGAGTTTGATATAGTCTCATTTGCTGGTTTTTGCTTTTGCTGTTTGTGCTTTTGGCATCATGTCCAAGAAATCACTGCCATGACCAATACTGATGAGCTTCTTGCCTACATTTTCTTCTAGGAGTTTATGGTATCAAGTCTTAGGGATTTTCTTTGATTCTTTTTGAATTCATCTTTGTGAGTGGTGTGAGACAGGGGTCCAATTTCATTGTTTGGCACGTGTTTCCCCAGTCTTCCCAGCACTGTTCGTTGAAGACACCATCCTTTCCACTACTGGGTGGTGGCTGTATATGCTGGGATTTAATTCTGGGCTCTCTATTCCGTTCCATTGGTCAACGTGTCTCTTTCTGTGCCAGTACGAAACTGTTTTCATTAACACTGCTTTGCACAATAGTTTGAAATTGGAAGCATGATACTTCCAGCTTTGTTCTTTTTCTCAGGATTGCCCTCGCTATTAGGGGTCTTTTCTGATACGAAATTTTAGGATTGCTTCGTCTATTTCTGTGAAAAATGCTTTTAGCATTTTGATGGGAATTGCACTAAATCTATAGATTGCTTTGAGCAGTATGTCAATTATAACAAGATTAATTCTTGTGACCCATGAACATGGGTTGTCTTTCAATTTGCCTTCTTCCATTTCTTCCAGCTAAGTCTTGTAGTTTTCATTGTAAAGATCTTCCATTTCCTTGGCTAAATTTATTTCTATTTTATTGTTTTTGATGCCACTGTGAACAGGATAGTTTTCTTTCTTTTTCAGATGCTTCATCATTAGTGTAAAGGAATACAATTGATTTCTGTATGTTGGTTTTGTATCTTGCCACTTTATTGTAATTGTTGATCAAGTCAATGACATTTCCTAACTGACTCTTTAGGATTTTCTATATATAAGATCATATCATCGGCAGATAGTGACAATTTTAGTTTTTCCTTTCTGATCTGGATGTATTTTCTTTCATTGTTTTGCCTAATTGCTCTAGCTAAGACTTCCAGTACTCATTGAATAGGAGTGGTGAGAGTAGGCATCCTTGTGTTGGTCTCGATCTTAAAGGAAATGCTTTCAATTTCTCTCCACAGAGTCTAAGGTTAGCTGTCTGTCATATATGGCGTTTGTTATGTTGAGCTATATTTCTTCTTCACCCAATCTGTTAAGGATTTTCATGAAAGGATGTTGTATTTGTCAAGTATTTTTCTGTGATGCTTTTTTGAGATGATGCCATGGTTTTTATTTTTCATTTTATTGATGTGATATAATTTATTGATTTGTGCATGTTGAAGCATGCTTCCATCTCAGTGATAAATTCTATTTGGTTATGGCATATAATCCTTTTAATGTGTTTTTGAATTCAGTTTGCTAGTATTTTGTTGAGAATTTTTACATCTATATTCATCAGGGATACTGGCCTACAGTTTTCTTGTGGTATTTTTATCTGGTTTTGGTATTAACATAATGCTGGCCTCACAGAATGAGTTTAGAAGTTTTCCCTCCTTCTTGATATTCTGGAAAAATTTGAGGGGAATTGGTATTAATTCTTTAAATGTTATTCTCCAGTGAAGCCATCTGGTCTTGGAGTTTTCTGATTATGGATTCAATCTCTTTACTCGTTATTGGTCTACTTAGATTTTCTATTTCTTCCTGATTTAGTCTTGGCAGGTTGTATGTTTTAAAAATGCATCCCTTTCTTCTGTTACATATTTTATTGGTATAGAATTGTTCATAGTACAATTGAGCTTTGAACAGTACATAGTACAGTTGAGTCTTGAACAATGTGCATGTCAGGGGCACTGACCCCCCAATAGTAAAAAATCCTTGTTAACTTTTGATTCCCTAAAAACTTGACTACTAAGAGCTTACTGTTGATCAGAAGCATACTGATAAGTGTTGTTAAGAAGATCATAAGGAGAATATATGTATAGTATTGCACTGTATTTATGGGAAAAAAGTCCACAAGTGGCCTCGTGCAGCTCAAACCCACGTTGTTCAACGGTCAGCTGCAGTCTCATGATCCTATGTATTCCTGTGGTGTCAGGTGTAATGTCTTCTCTTTCATTTTTAACTTTTTTTTTTTTTTTTTTTAGTCTAGCTAAAGGTTTGTTAAGTAGAACCAGCCCTTAGTTTCATTGATCCTTTCTACTGATTTTCTGTTTTCTATTTTATTTATTTCCACTCTGATCTTTATTATTTCCTTCCTTCTGCTAGCTGTGGGCCTCATTTGTTCTTTTTTTAGTTCCTTGAAGTATAATGTTATATTGTTTGAGATCTAATTTCTTGATACATGCTTTTATTGCTACAAACTTTCAGAACTGCTTTTGCTACATCCCACAATATTTGCAATGTTCTATTTCCATTTGTTTTGAGATACTTTTTAATTTCCTTCTGAGATACTTCCTTTTGAGATACTTAGAATTTCCTACTTTAATAATCTTCTTTGATCCACTGGTTTCGAAGTGTGATGTTTAATTTCCACATATTTGTAGATTTCCTCACCATCCTCTTAATTTCTAGTTTCATACCACTGTGGTCAAAAAGACAGTTGGCATGACTTCAATCTTCTTAAACCTGCTAAGATTTTCTCTGCATCCTGCCATATGATATAGCCTGGAGAATGTTCCATGTGCACTTGGAAAGATGTGTATTTTGCTGCTTTAGGATGGAATGTTCTGGACATGTCTATTAAGTCCATTTGTGCTAACATGTGGTTCAATTCCAATGTTTCCTTGTTGATCCTGTCTGGATGATTCATCCATTGCAGATAGTAGGATTCTGCAGTCCCATCCATTATTGTTTTGTTCCCTATTTCTCTATTTGTTTAATATATCTTGATGCTTGGGTGTGGGGAGCATATACACTAATGTCGTATCTTCTTAATGTATTGGCCCATTTATCATTACAAAACGACCTTCTTTGTTTCTTGTTACCCTTTGGCCTTCAAGTCTATTTTGTCTGATATAAGTTTGGCTATGCCGGCCTTCTTTCGGTTTCCATTTGCTTGGAATATTGTCTTCTATCCTTTCACTTTGAGCCCATGTGTGTCTTCAAAGCTAAAAGTCTCCCGTAGGTGGCATAAAGTTGGGTCTTGTTTCTTTTTTAATCCAGCCATTCTATGACTTTTGATTGGTGAGTTCAATCTGTTTACATTTAGGGTAGCTGTTGATATGTAAAGTTTTACTACTGCCATTTTGTTTTGCCTTCTGTTCATTTTTTATTTAAAATATTTTTTTAAATGTTTATTTTTGAGAGACAGAGACACAGACAGACAGAGCGTAAGTGGGGAGAGGCAGAAAGAGAGAAGATACAGAATCTGAAGCAGGCTCCAGGCTCTGAGTTGTCAGCACAGAGCCCGATGCAGGGCTCGAACTCACAAACCACGAGATCGTGACCTGAGCTGAAGTGCGACGCTTAACTCACTGAGCCATTCAGGCACCCCTGGTTATTATTATTTTTTATTTTTTATTTTTTGAGAAAGTGAGCAAGCTGGAGAGGGGCAGAGGGAGAATGAGAGAGAATCTCAAGCAGGCCCCACACTGTCAGTGTGGAGCCTGATGCAGGGCTCAAACTCCTGAACCGTGAGATCATGACCTGAGCCAAAATCCAGAGTTGGACCCTTAAGTGACTGAGCCACCCAGGCACCCCTTGCCTTCTGGTTATTTTGTCTCTCCTTTTTTTTTCCCCTTCTGTTTATCTTTGTAAATTTGTGGTTTTCCATGGTTTCCATGATTTGCTCAGGCTCCCCCTTTATGTTTTGTGTGTCTCTGCTTTGATGTTTGCTTTGTGGTTACCATGAGGTTTACATAAAGCATCCCACAGACAGAACAGTCTTTTTTCTGATAGCAACTTCTCTTTGTTCACCTATAAAGTTTCCATCCTTTACCCTTCCCCTTTTATAGCTTTGATGTCACAAATTTTTTTATGTTGTGATGTTGTTACCAAGCTGTAGTAGCTATAGTCATTTTTAATGCTCTTCTCCCTTTAAGCTTTATACTTGTTTTATGTACTATTCTAAAAAAGTCCGTTTTCTAATTCTATTTATCACCTTAATTAGGCTTCTGTGCGCTTTCATCTTTTCATTTCAGCTTGAGAAGCTCCTTTCAACATGTCTTAGACGGTGGTCTGGAGGGGGTGAACTCCTTTAGCTTCTGTTTGTCTGGGAAAGCCTTTACTTCGCCTTATATATGAAGGATAACTTTGCCAGATACAGTATTCTTGGCTGGCAATTTGTGTTTTTCAATACTTTAAAATGTCATTCCATGCTCTCCTGGGCTCCAGAGTTTCTGCTGACAAATCTGCTGATAACCTAACGAGACTTCCTTTGTAGGCTGTCTTTTTCCCCCGGCTTCCTTCAAAATAATTTATCACTGACTTTTGACAGTTTTAATGTGATGTCTCAGAGCGGGTCTTTTTGCACTGCTAGAGAAGCTGGTCTATTGGCTTCTTAGACTTGTGTATCCAGTTCTTTCTCTGGGCTTGGGAAGTTCTCTAGGACACCTCTTTAAATACGCTCTCTGCTCCCTTCTCCCACTCTTCTCCTTCCGGGATCCCCTTTAATTTTGTAGGTTCTCCTAATGGGGGTCTGATAGTTCTTATAGGGTTCTCGCTCCTCTTCTACAGGAACAGTTCTATCTCCCTGTCCTCAAGTTGCTTATTCTCTCCTCCATCTGCTCTATTTCCAACGTTTTTTAGTGCCTTCCTCATCTCATGTGTTGAATTCTTCAGCTCCACATTCTGTTTGGTTCTTTAGAATTTTAATCTCTTTGGTAAAGTACCCCTCTGTTGATTAATTTTATTCCTGAGATCACTGTACTGCTTCAGTTTTCTTATAGCTCACTGGATTTCTTTATAATTGCTATTTAGAATTCTTTACCAGTTAGATTTGAATATTCTGTGCCTTTGGGTTCATTACTAGAAAATGGCCATGTTCTTTTGTGATACCATATTAACGTGACTTTTCAACGTTTGATAAAAAATGTTCAAGTAGTGAACACCTTTCTTATTTGCGTATGGCTTTTTTCACTTTGAGTCTAACAGTTCCACAGGTTGGTAATTTAAAAAAGGATGACTGCGGAGTTGGTGGAGGTGTGTGCTTAGTACTTGGGGCTCTGAATGTGCCCACAGCCTGCTAGCGGATCCTCAAAAGGTTGGGGGTGGGGTGTTCCAGAGATCCATGGGCAATCCTCTTGCCAGAATTCTGGGGCAGACAGCGGCAAACACATTCCCTCCGTTCTCTGAGCCTTCCTTTTCCTTTCCCTCCTCCCAGAAAGAGCAACAGGTCCTGCTGTGTGCTGTTAGGTAACCCCCCACTCACCGCCTTCACCCTCCACCTCCCCTGCTAGAAAATTCGTGTTGGTCCACTGCTGCCCCTGCTGCCACTTGCCTGGCCCCAGGCCTTCCTCTGAGGTTCAAGCCACCCACTTTCAGATGGATGGGTCTCTTGGGTGGCCTTTAGCTGCGTTTTCTGGGTTATGGATGTCTGAGTAGTTGTAAATCAAATGGGAGAGAAAAAAGGAACAACTCATGCTGCCATGATGATGGGGCCGCCAAGACCAGTCCCAACTTTTCGAATGACTACCACTTTCCAAAGGGCCGTAAGCCATTCAAACTAAAATACTTTTGTTTCCCCATCCATCATGCAGCTTTTCTAACCTGTGTTGACTCAAATCATTTCTTCAGCCTGGAATGAACTTCCTCTCTCAGACCCCCACCCTTACCGTGCTCCGGCATGCTTTTAACCATCCGTTGGGGCACAATTCAAATGTCATTTGCTCCATGAGGTCCCTGGTTACAAAAAAAATGCCTCCCTCTTTCAAACTCCCATTATACTTCTTCCCCACTCTCCTCATGGCACCTAAGACTCCACCTCATATGGCGGCCAACTGTGTACCTCACTTGTCTGTAAATAGCTCAGTGGCAGTGTCTGAATTTCACCCAGTTTATATTTTCTACAGTGCCTTTCTACAGTGCCTTTCACAGAGGAGGTATTTGCTGAAATGATAGATGATTTTGAAATAAATGCTTTTGGTCTCCATTTCTAGCAAGCTGTTCCCCAAATAATTTCATTGACTTGTCATTTCATTTTCAAGTTGAAGCATTTCTTTGAAAACAGAACTAATATTTTCTTAGCATATCAAAGTCAAGAATAATTTCCCTTTGTAGCAAGTAAATCAATAGAAGGCTCCAGTAACTCAGTAATTATCGTAACTCCATAAAACTGTATAACTTAGGCAAGGAACACAAACCTTTCCTATCAAAATGAGTCCAAAATATGTGTCCTAAACGCAGTGAACACAAACTAAGTTATTCTTTTAACGGCTTACTGTTTGGATAATAAAGACTGTCATATAAGAAACTAATTTTGCCATTTAAAGATACTATTTCCAGGCTATGATTTCCCAAATTTTAAGATATTAAAAGTAATTTAATAAAGCGTACACTGGGAAACATGGGGAAGATTTAAAGGAATAACTTCCCAAATTTCAAGTTGAAGACCAAGATACCAACCTTCTTGTTTCCCTGAAATTACTTCTGCATGAGAGTCAGAAAACAGAAAGTCAAAGTGCACGGGGATGTCGGTCAGAAGGTCTTCCAAGATGGCTTTCTGCTGGCTGTAAGACAAGCCCCAAATTCACAGATCAAGATGCATCCTACGTTTTTTGTTTAAAAAAAAACAAACCAAACCAAACCAAACAAAAACTGTGGCTCTGGTACATCCTATAGGAAAACAGTACATTTTAAAACCAAAGCAATCCATTAAAAAAACCTATTTATTTTAGGAAGGAATTTCATGAGCTGTGTGGATTCTGTGATTCCTAGACATAGAAGTACAACCGCAACCCTTACACTTACAAGATAGAAAATCTGGTTTTTTAATGACAACCTTATAGTTTACAGTTTATAGAAATACACAAGTACATTAAAAGATTTCTGGGGAGTTCCGGCTAAGGGAATAGTTCTGGTAATATTCCAAATGTGAAAAAGGGATTTTTAATGTTTTCCTTTTGGATAATAATGGTATGTGATGATACCATGTG
The DNA here is from genome assembly GCF_023721935.1 of Panthera uncia. Lineage (NCBI taxonomy): Eukaryota > Metazoa > Chordata > Mammalia > Carnivora > Felidae > Panthera > Panthera uncia. Next base: position 166,749,081 of record NC_064811.1, read on the forward strand.
ATGATAATGGTAGAAGAGGAGAAGGAAAAGAGACAGGAGGGGGGAAGGGGAGAAAAATAAACTACCACCCTCACCCACCCAGCCCTGGCTTCACGTGGAGGATCACCTTTCGGGAAGGATTCTCATTCCAGCTGTGCAGAGAATGTAGAGAGGCGTCTCTTTGTGCTTTGCCCGTGGTACATGCTCTGCAGCAAAGTTCAAGAGTGGAGAAATGTAATCACTGACTTTCTCCGGAGAGGTAGCAAATTCTGAAATGCCTACAGAAAAAGGACACTTCCATTAACAAGGAGATGGTTAACTAATAAGTTACATTTCTTCGATGTGGCTAATTTGAGAGAAATTCAAGCTGCATACCACCCTCTCCTGGTTTTCCCCTATCTTTCTAGCAACAAGCTCTCTTCCTTAAATGCTGGTGGTATTAAATGTTCAGTCCTACACTTTCTTCTCAGTCTCCAAAAAACTGAGACCCAGCTGAGCAACTGCTATGTGTCAGACACTGGGATCACCTGCACACAAGCTCATGCCTGCCCTCGAGAACATGTTCCCGCTTTGCTCGGGCAAGTACACTCACTCCCATGGCTGCCACACCATCTATGTGTCTCGGATCTCCAAGTGTCACCAGTAGCCACCAGACCTCATTCCCCTTCTCCACATCAGTAGGTGGTAACTGTCTACTGGACACGCCTCAAACTCAACATATACACGTAAGACAAATCTGAACTCAACTCCTGCTTTGTAGTTACCTACCCCAGTGACCACCATCATTGGCCATCCAGCGGCCCAAACTGGGATCCTGGATAAAATCCCTCTCCCTCCCCTAATATGCATTCTGGGTCTCACTGATTGCCTCTCCCTGGTTCCTCTCACATTATTTCACTTCTCCTCATCTCTTCTGGCAGCCTGACGCAACACATCCTACCCTCCAGTCTTGGTGATCCCTCGACCATGCCCTAGGCAAAGGGAGTCTTCCTGGCTTTGAATTTTAGAAGTCCCCAAATTTCTCATTTCACAGATTAGGCAACTGTGGATCCAGAAAGATGTAATGATTTGTAGGAGCAATCAGCAGAAAACAGACCAAAAGCCAGATTTTTTTTTTTTTTTTTTTACTCCACATACTCTTCCAACAGACACCAAGCCCTAAACTACCCAGAATCCACTAAGTAAGGAAATATCTAGAGCTTTGTTGAAATGCTATACATGAAAGGCCCCGCTTCAACACTGAGAACTGCTATAAAAAGGTACTTGAATTTCTACTTCAAACATTTTCTGCAGCATGAGAGAGAACCATGTTAAACCTGATTTTAAGGAGATTCTGGTGTACACCCTGGGATGATGTCCCAAAGGACACTCCAAAGCATGAAAGATTTTATCTTATTCCATGTGAGCAGTTTAATCACTGACAGAACTTGGTATATGAAGCTGGATGAAATGCAATGTGCTTTATAGAGCTTTATATTTCAATCTTCTGGTGAATTTTTTTTTTTTTTGATCAATATCACTTTAACTCTGAAAATGTTTCTAGATTAGGAACGCATAAAAATTTAAGGGACGCGATAATAGAAAACTAAAAATTAAAAGTCATTCACTAAGACTTATAGAAAAAAATGACCTTTGTTCATGGAAATGTACTCTGATATCAAAATAATGCTTATACAAGAGACTCAGATTCAATTCCTTCTCTCTATCCTGAAACATGCATGAGGTAGAGATTTTACATTTTCTGAGCAATATGCTGGTGCCCAGCTGCCCAAACATCAAAGAACAATCAACTTGAAGACTGACTGAAGAAGGAAGTGGGGCCTAAATTATTCAACGAAGAAAGGGAAGGATTCAGAGGGCCAATAGTCTATGTGACTAGGAACTATGTGAGAGGACAGGTATTTTATCATATTAATACTAAGCCCCCTTTTCATTTACATATTTGAAATAGGAGGTAATAACCTATGATAATTTTTTTTAATCAGCATTCTCTAATATTTTACAAGATAAATTCCTTGGATTGTTTGGATTTTATATCTTACTATGTAATACACTAGTAAGATGAAATAAAGTGTTGAATCTCTATTAAGATCTGTGGTCCACTGTTTTAAATCAGTGATTATCAACTATCAAGACATAAAATGCCTATTTCAAGGCACTCCAATGGACACCCTCCATTCCTAAAACTTCTGACAGAACAGCGCTGCCCATAGAAATGGTGTACATACATAAAAAGGTTGAGAACTACTGATTTAAATTCTTTAATGGAGACAGCAAATCCCAATTTTTGCATAACACACTGACTTAGAAACTGTGGTATCATTAAAAATTAGACATAATAACACCAGCTCATCAGTAATAAGTCACTCTAGTTAAATAATCCAGTTAGAAATATACTGGGGCACTTTTTAAAAATGGTGGGGGGGGCGCCTGGGTGGCTCAGTTGGTTGAATGTCTGAATTCAGCTCAGGTCATGATCTCACAGTTCGTGAGTTCGAGCCCCATGTCGGGCTCTGTGCTGACAGCTCAGAGCCTGGAGCCTTCTTCGGATTCTGCGTCTCCCTCTCTCTCTGCCTCTCCCCTGCTCATGTTCTGTCTCTCTCTCTCTGTCAAAAATAAGTAAACACTAAAAAAAATAAAATAAAAATGGGGGAAAAAAGAAATATACACCAATGTATTAGGGTACAGATATCCATGAGTTATCTGAAATTACTCTGTCATTAGGGATAGAGTCCAATGGTTACCAAATAGGCAAAACACATCCCTCCATAATTAATGTCAACTAGCAAACATCTCAGGAGACACGAGTAAGGCACCGTGGTAAATGCCGCAGGAGACCAAAAGAAAGACATGGTTTGGGGTATTTTATTAAAGAGTTAAGTCACCTCGTGCAGGATGGGCAGAAAATGGGAAAGAAAGGGAACCAGTCAGGTCCTGGGGTGAGTTCTGAATTAGAGCGATGACTCTGGGGAAAGGAAGGGAAGGACATGAAAAACCTCACAGAGAAGAAAGGACAGAAGCAGGTTACCAGTCAGATATCTATCTTTTACATACCGGGTTTTATTTTCATAACCACTGGCTTTCGGTTTTTATCCCTCATTTGGCGGATATCCAGCAGATCGTGAGGATTGCCGTTATGCCTCGGCCAGCAATAGACAAATATCCGAGACCCACTGCTACCACAGTCCACCACGACACCGTAGTTCACGTTCGGGTTATTGGTGTCTGTGGCCTCAATGTCAGTAACTCGTGCCAAGTACCTTGTTTACAAAAATGAACGCACATTCTTAGTGAGGCAGAGATGATCATCCTAAACCTTAACCAAGCAAATGCAATACATAAATGTCGAGGCAGCAGATTCTAAGCTGATCCACAATACCATTTTTACAACTGCCAAACGATTGAAGACTCAAAACAAAACAAGTGACAGCGATAAAGATTATCTGAATCAGATACACAGTCATTATTCCTTGTAAGAAGTTCAAACAAGCACTGAGAAGCAAAACTATTCCCAAACCATGGACATTAACTGAAAAATCAGCTTAAAAGATATCACAGGAAAAGCTTATGTTTAAATCCTCTTATGATGTGGGTTTGGTAGTTAATGATTAAACCATTTCAAACAGTTTTATTTTTCACGCCATGCTGTATTCAGTACAGATTCTGTTTCCTACAGCCACATGCTTCTTAAATTCCAACCTAATCCCAAAAGTCTCGAAGCTGTAAAATGGACGTATGGCACCCCATCTGGAGAAGAATTGTTTTTTTCTCTTACCTTTGAAACTTCTTGTCTCTGGATAGCCGCCCATACTTATTTCGGATTATGACAACAGAAAAGTATAAAAGTGAAGCAGCAGCAGCCAGAACACTAATAACAATAATCTGGCGTAAATTGGTATTCAGAATTCGAGGACACCCCACCGGAGAGATGCTAAAATGCCAGGAAGCAGGAAAAAGACAGGAGATGCCGATCCTAAAATTCCAAAAAACAGATTTTAAAGCAATCTGCTCCAAAGTGGCTTCTCCTCACCTAAACTGATGCCAAAGGAAGGAGGCCTCTGGCTTCAGCCACCTCTATTTCCTTGCTGGTAGTAAGCCAGTATACTGGTCTGTATGCCAGTATCTTCCATACTGCTACTTTGCTATGTAACTCATTATTATAAAATTACACGAATGAGAATTACATCCTGATGGTGTTTTTCCCCCTTGACATTATGTAGATTATTATTTCTATTCTGCTTTGTTCCAAAAAAAGAACTAGAAACAATTTACAAGAATATGTTCAACACGATAAACATACAAATGTATAACAAAGTCAGGTTTAAGGATGATGAAACCAAAAAACAATCTAGTACAAAGAAATACATGTAATAAGACAGGCCTGCAAAGGTAGCTCAGCATCATAGTGGCCAAAACCTTGCCCATTAAATTAGAAACATACAAATAGCTCAGGAGGAGTAAGCTTTTCTTAACACCGAATTCCAAGGCAAATTTCTCCCTGATGATTGCGTGAGAAAATGGGACAAAAATATCATCTTTAATGACATGCTCATAACAAAGTAAATAAATGAGTTTTGTATGTCCTGTGTTTTTAGAAATATTTCTGAGACATTTTTGCAAAACAAAACAAAACAAAAAACCCTACTTTTCTTCTTAGTTTATGTCAGGAATGAGAGATTATTATTGGAGTTAAAATAAACTTGCTACCTCGGGGTGCCAGGGTGGCTCAGTTGGTTAAGCAGCCGACTTCAGCTCAGGTCATGATCTCACAGTTCGTGGGTTCGAGCCCCACATTGGGCTCTGTCCTGACAGCTCAGAGCCTGGAGCCTGCTTCAGATTCTGTGTCTCCCTCTCTCTCGGCCCCCCCTCCCCCCCGCCCAACTCCTGCTCTGTCTTTTGCTCTCTCTCAAAATTAAATGAACATTAAAAAAATTTTAAAAAAACCTTGCAACCTTTAGAATAAATGTTACTGTTCTGTGGTTAATTTCTACACTCTTCCCTTTAAAGAGTGCTTCTTGGACTAAAATATCTCACAGAAGGGGGGATAGCCTGCTAACCCAATGGAGTTTTCCACTTACAGTTTGAGTCCTATGAGTCCTATGAGTCCCTGGGCCACTCCATGGAGTTTGTCGTCCCTGCCCACACCTCAAGGCTTACAGTTACCCTGTGCTTAATGCACTCCTCACAGATTCCAACACGCATGCCCTTTACAGTAAGCTACATTAATCCCTAGAAAATCCACCTGGCAAGACCACTTTCTTCCTGTGACAAGCACCCCAACAAGGCCTGGAAGGACAAAGGTGTTAAAACACAAGTGTAGCGTAACTTTGAACACTTTGCACTTGGAATTTAGACTTTTTTTTTCCTCTCGAGACCTGTCTCTGTGGCACCAAAATCTCGGGTTTTAGAGTGTCAATGATTAGACACCATCACTTACCTCCCCATGCTGATGGGTCAGAGACCAGGCAATGTTCTAGGAGTCAGTCCTCACACACCACTACAGAAACGATGGGGTCCTCCTGGAGTTAGAGCATTCCTGTTCCAGAAAGCGAGAAAAATCACAAAGACGGCACAATCCAAGAAGACATGAATGTTGTTTTACCAAGTACGTGTTTGAATCCAACCACACGCGATCTGGTACGTGATCCTTGCACTGAAGCCATTGGAAGAGCTCACTGAGAGCAATACACTTCTTAGTCAATTTCATGCTGTCAGAGATACAAGCCTAAATCAAAAGAGATGGTAATATGACCCATCTCCCCCCACCCCAGCAGCCCTCAGTTTGTTCTATTTAAGAGTCTCTGATGGTTTGCCTCCCTCTCTGTTTTTATCTTATTTTTCCTTCCTTTCTCCTATTTTCATCTGTTGAGTTTCTCAAATTCCACATATGAGTGAAATCATATGAAATCTGTCTTTCTCTGACTGACAGAGAGATGAATCACTGGGTTCTACTCCTGAAGCCAAGACTACACTATATGTTAACTAACTTGAATTTAAATTTAAAAAAAAATCGAAAAAGAGATGGTAAAAATCTAGCACTAGTTCGTCGCTCTCTACCTAAAAGCCAATCAGTGACCCAAAATACCAGGTCGCCAAACAGGTACTGAATTAAGGAAGATTAGGGGTGGGGGTTGGAGGTAGGCGATAGGCAAAATGATTAAACTGAACGGGAATCTGAAATACCCATTCACCTGATAAATGACTGTTAGATCCCTCTTATGCACAAAGTACCATGCAAGGTACTATGTTCCTTGTCTCTGGGCCTCTGAACGTGCTACCCCCTCTGCTTAGAAATCATCCGTGCAACTCACTTTCTCACTTTTTACTCAATGTCACCTTCTCAAGGAGGCCTTCCCTGGCCACCCAAACCATCATTGCAAGCTGTCCCCTCCACCCATCTCTTTCCTTTGACTTAGTTTTTCTCCTTAGCGTTTACTTATTTATTAGTTATACGGAACTTATTATGTGCTGGGCCCTGCTTATTTACAAATATCAAGTTACTCTTCTTAATGACCCACAGATAGCCACTATTTGTATACCATTTTACAGCTGAGGCAGAGGGGCTAAGTAACTTGCCTAAGGTCACACTGCCAACAAAAGATGATCATATGCAAAACGGCTGAGGTTCCAGCAGGAGAACCCATGCTCTTATCCTCATCCCCCAACGTACTGTGTGACTGCATTTTTCTCGTGCTCAGGTGTCGAGCTCCACAGGGGGCCAGATTTCTGTCTGCTTGGTTGACTGCTGCGTTCCCAACATCACAGACCCTAGGAAAGTGTCTGGCAAAAAGTCAAGTTTCTGAGTTCTGGAGGCCAAAGAGGTTGAGAATTGACACACTAGAGTGATCTTTCCAAAACCAGGAATCTTGACACCTTCCCACCTCCCGACTTTTCTCTCCCACTCAGGAAGAAGTCCTAACTCCTTAGGATGGTAAAGGAGGGCTCTCATGATCCAGCCCCGTGCTGTTCAACACAGTAGCCATTGCCATGTGTGGCTGAAGTAATTAGAATGAAACGTGCAGCTTCTCAGTTGCACTGGCCACATTTCAAGTGCTCAACAGCCACACGGAGCTTCTGCATTAGACTGCACTGATCTCGTCCCTGTCTTTCTAGTCTTATCCCGACAGGCTAGACAGATACGTACCCTATGCTTTAGCCATGCTAAACACAAACAGCGGGTCACTGAAATGCCCATTCCTCTTTTTAGAATGCTTCTCTCAACAGGTTCATCTGCTGGTATTCCTAAATACTGCTTGCTACACGAGTCGGGCGTGAGTTCCCTGTGAAAGCTTCCCTAGTCCTCCTCCTATCTCCAGAGCATTTGCTCCTGACAGTAGTGAGCTACAGTATTACACTTGTGGTTGACTTTCTCATTACACGGCAGGCCTCTCATTGGCAGGGACAGACTCTTATTCTTCTGTTTCCCCAGTGACCAGTGCCTGTCACACAAGTGATGAGCAAGCACTGTCTGCTTCATGGCTGGCTGGGATGGGAGATATGAAGATGAATCAGATATGGACCCAGCCCTGAAAGGATTTATAACACAGTAGAGGGGTTACTGCGTGCATGCACGTGCGTGCGCATGCACACACATACACACACACACACACACACACACACACACACACACAAAGGTATTATAGGGTGATAAGTAGTAATAATGCCTACTTGACAAAGGGAGAGAATCACTTTAACTAGTTCAGGTTTCAATATGGCATCCATATTGTACCATGTACCCCAAGTTTGAGACAAACAATATTTGACTTAACAGTTTACACAAAAAAGAAAAAATATATCAATTACTGACATGTTTAAATGAATTTTGATGCGTTTTTATAAAGTAGCTGCCTTTTAGCATTTGAATATAGTAAGATAACTGCATCACAACATTTAAGAGAATTCCAATGGTTCAAAAGTTTAAAGTTTATCTATTTTGAGAGAGAGAGAGAGAGCAAGTGAGCAGGGGAGGGGCACAGAGAGAAGGAGGGAGAGGATCCCAAGCAGGATCCCTGCTGCCAGTGTGGAGCCCAACATGGGGCTCGAACTCATGAAGCATGAGATCATGAACTGAGCAGAAACCAAGAGCTGGAGGCTCAACCAACTGAGCCACCCAGGCACTCCATCAAAAATTTAAATGTTAAACATATGCATTAAAATGTTAAGATGGAAATGTACCCAATCTCAGAATGTGTAAGGCTTTTCTACAATTGACATCAATGTCTTAAACCATAAATGTAAGAAAATACATCATATGAGTTTAAGACTTATGAGTGCTTAAAAAAAATCCCTTCCCAAATAGACAAAGCTTGGGAAAATTACTTGTGACATACATGAAAAAGGTAAATACCCCTTATATATAAAAGGTTCTTCTAAATAAGAGAAATAATGCATTAGAAAAAGAAGGATAATTGGAAATTAACCAAATAAGAAATACAAATGGCTAATATAATGTAACTTCGTTAGTATTCAGAGAAACATAAATAAAAACAAGACTTCACAATTATCGGATTAGTGGAGACTAAAGTCTGACAATACTTTGCTAACAAAGGAGAACACTGCTGGGGAGAATCTAGGTCTAACCTTCTGGGGGCATATGGGTAACACATATGAAAATTTTAAACAGACTTACCCTCTGCTCTATCACACTTACAGACATTCAACCTTAGGAAATTATAGGGTAAATTGACTAAAATATGTGTAAAGAAGTTCGTGATAGTATTGGGTGCAACAGCAAAACACTGCTACTAATGTGCATTGCAGTGGGTGGGTTACATTACACGTGGTCCATTTAGGCAGTGGAACATGATGAGACTATTATAAAAGTGATGATGCAGATCTGTATTTATTGACATGGAAAGATCCCCATGATATATTAAGGGAAAAAAACCGCATCACGCATGCCCAGGAAGACGGGGATAGAACAGAAACCAAAATGTTAACAGTGGTTGGTTATTGCTAAGTAGTGAGATAATAGATCATCTATTTCTAGCCTATTCTTCCCTAGGCTTGCCTTTATTTCTTAAAGGGCATATATTAATTGTACCATCAGAGAAGACAATGGAACTATTTCTACCAAGCTACCTTCCACTGATCTCTCTAGTTTTCAGCATCAAATCCTCTTTTGTACATTATCAAGAAAGCCTACCTTAAAAACCGTGACATAGGAATTCCAATCTGGACATTTTTTAAAATCGATAATTATGTGATAGCTGAACTAAGAACAAAAGAAAAGAATATTCTAGTTAATAGCTTAAAGTCAAGGTCCTAGGGGGAAGAAAGAGCTTTAATGATTCAATGATGAGAACTAGGAGGGCATACAAAGGGCACAGAGAAATAACAAACCTGGCTCCAGATTTCGAGGAGTTTGCACACTGGTTACAGAGAAAATTCTAATACCCAGAAAATAATCAAGAGAGTAACAGAAGGCAATGTTAAATTATCCCGACTCTTCCTGTAATAGTTCAGAGAAGAGCACACTGGAGGCTAGGGAACCAGAAAAGATACCTGGAGGTGAGAGGTATACTTTCGATGGGAGATGAGAAAAGAACACATTTCAAAGCAGAAGGTGCACTGTTTAGAATGATCATAGCACATCTGGGGCGCCTGGATGGCTCAGTTGGTTAAGCATCCAATTTTGGCTCAGGTCATGATCTCACTGCTTGTGAGTTCGAGCCCCGCTCTGGGCTCTGTGCTGACAGCTCAGAGCGTGGAGCCTGCTTCAGATTCTGTCTCCCTCTCTCTCTCTCTCTGTTCCTCCCCCACTTGCACTCTCTCTCTCTCTCTCAAAAAATAAACATTAAAAAGAAAATTAGAATGATTACAGCAAACTTAGTAAACGTTATTTAATCTGATGTTCGCCTTGGAACTTTGTCTTGAGATATGTGAGGATTTTGACAAAAAGGATAAACAGATATTTTTGTAACTGACAAAACTGTGCTTAAAGACAGAAGAAAATAGAACAGCTTATAAACTGCTGAAGTAATTACTTTTATTTAGGACAAAAGTATGGCCAAATATTACCCAGCAGTCAGCAATATGGTAATTTGATCTCAAAATGTAAACTCCAATTGTATTTGTAGCTAAGAATCTTGGCACCTGAGTTTAGCAAGGCAAACTCTAATATTACGTAAAATTGCCGCGTTTTTAAAAGGCCCAAATTGTGTTAGACCTACCACCAGAGAGATCCATTAACTCATGATTTCAGTTAGTGGGGCCCTCCTTAGTTGAACATTCTTTAGTGGAGTGAAGCTCATGGGGTCATGGTTCAATGTCTGTCAGTTTCTCACTGTCAGTCCTAAGGAAAACAGTGAAAACAATATTAATCAATTGCAAAGTGAAATGGCTCCCTGGTGAAAAATGCAGCATGCAACGAAACAGACATTAGCAAATTCTCAAATCACTGGCAAACAAAATCACAGGCAAATGAGACTCTGGAAGAGCTAGGCCTGTAAGAAAAGGTAAGAAGACATGATGGAAAGAACATATGAATATCACGGGATTACAAGAGGACCTTGAACAATCAAAGGGGCCCACAAACACTTATGCAGAGCTTGTAGGAAACAACGGTCTTGGGAGAGTGAGCAGCCAAAGTGAAGCACTCTGTGCCTCACTCATTTGTGGGGAAAAAGACAGCAAAATGACTTAATTCATTTTTTTTTTGTTTTAAGAATGCATAGTTGCATTTATGATCTACATTTTATTCAACATCTATTTTAAAAAATTTTTCTTTTTAAAAAATTTTTTCAATGTTTGTTTATTTTTGAGAGAGAGGGAGAGAGAGAGAGCGTGAGTAGGGGAGGGGCAGAGAGAAGGAGACACAGAATCTGAAGCAGGTCCCAGGCTCTAAGCTGTCAGCACAGAGCCCAATGCTGGGCTCGAATCCACAAAGTGTGAGATCATGACCTGAGCTGAAGTTGGATGCTTAACCAACTGAGCCACCCAGGGACCCCAAACTATTTGTTTTTAATGTTTATCGATTTTGAGAGAGAGAGAGAGAGAGAGAGAGAGAGAGAGAGAGAAGTCGGGGGGAGGAGGAGGTGCAGAGAGAGGAGAGAGAATCCCAAGCACGCTCCTCGATGACAGCAGCTGACCGGGTGGAACTCGCACCCAGGAACCATGAGATCGTGACCTGAGCCAAAACCAAGAGTCAGATGCTTAACTGAGCCACCCAGGTGCCCCTGGTCCCTATTTTAAATGACTTTTTTTCTAGTCACACTCTTCCGGCATTACCTCTGCAGTTTCTGAAATCTGCAACTCTGATTTTCCTCAAGTTCCAATTCCACATCCTGAGCTTACTGCCACCCTGCTACTGCAACTCACTCAGTCCAAGGCTGGGGTCATGACCTCTTGGCAAAAACCAATACCACCTTCCAAATTCTCCAGGCCTAAGAGGGGGATCACCGTGACTGGAGCTACCTGGTTCTTAACTCTGAAGCCTGCTTATCTGTGGGTCTACCTATTACACGATTTATTGGGGCCTGTCAATTCTTTTTCAAACATCACATTTAGTCCACACATCTAAAATGACCACAGCAGACATTACTACCACAAGACAGATTCTAGGCAGGTCCCCTACCTTCGGCTTTACTATGAACACCGCACTTCAGAAACACCTCTGTGCAAAATGCTACATTCAAAATATGATCAGCTCAAGAAACTTCTGGAGCCTACGGGTCAACACCAACTTGCTTGGGTGGTATCTGAAACCGTAACATCCATCGACTAGGCCTTCTTATTTTATCAACTTGTTCTCTCCTCGGCCCCAGAGAACATCTCTCTGTTCTAGAAAGGTGGGTCTCTTATTGCCCCCACACACTCTTCTCATTCTTGCCTCTGACCTTTACTAATATCCCTTCTTCTAGTATGTCCTGCTTTCAATACTACACTTCTTTCAAAGCACAAGTCAATATGGTTCTTTGCCAAGATCTAACCTGTTTTACTTTCTCACGTTTTCCCACACTCTGAAATCTTTTTATTCAAGCGTAGGCTGTTTTATTTTTATTTATTTTTTAGTAGGCTTCACACCCACCAGAGGGCTTGAACTCAGGACCCCAAGATCAAGAGTCACAAGCTCTACCGAATGAGCTAGCCAGGCACCCAAGTGTAGTTTATTTTAAGTAAACATGTTGAACAAATATGTACAGAATATACATCCTTAGATCCACTTTTATTCTTGTTTCTTCTCTGTAGACTATAGGCACAAGGGTTGAGATCAGGCATTGACACTGGATGTGGAAGAATGTAGGCCATGGATTCAATATGTAACAAACACAAGTGATTAGTCAATGTTAACATAAACACAGAGAGAAATAATTAAACCACTAATACAAATTAGTACTACATTCTGTAATTCTGCTACTGTGTCAAACTGAAAAAACCTGGTACAAAGACAAAATAACATCAAATACAACATAACACAAAAAACAGGATTCTTTGAAGGCCTCCCCAAGGTTGGAAAATGTTCATTACACAAAGAAGGGCACAGTAAACGCTGCAATGTAAAATTAAACCAGGGATTTGAGTCTCTAATTTAGAATTCTTCAGTAACTTCTCGTTTATCTTCTAGCACGGAAGTTCCCGAACTGTAACGCATCTCTTCTCTTTCCCAATAGTGATAAATGTTCTCTGAGAGCACCGCTGTTCACCTAACTGGGGTCTGGGTTTCCCTGTGAGTTCTGGGACATATTCTAGAGAATGAGAACTGTCCCTTTAAAAGGCGTCCACGCATTACTCAAGTTTGAGAAACACTGCTCTCACTATCACTTTATTGCCCGATTAGTTCCATTTTTCCAAGGAGCAATCTAAAGCATAAAAGTAAAAACAGAGCAAGGCAAAACCGAGGCTGAAAAGTACCAATGTTAGGAAAGGCGACAAGCAAGAACCAGTCGTGCAGCATCCCCTCTCCCTGGCCACGTCCCCCGCCAGTGGGGGCCAGATCCGCCCACACTACGTGTGCGAGAGGGAAAATCCAGCGTGGTCACCGGAACCGGCGCGACAGCACGGCTGCCAGCTTTCTCTTGCCAGGGGCTGGGGGAGAGCACCTGCCGCCCGGGGTCACGGGGGCTGACGGCCGGGGCGCCCGGATGTGGCCGCGCGGCCAAGGCGGCGGGGGCGGCGCGGACGTGAAGACCGCCAGCAGGCGCGGGGAGGGCTCCCGGGGCACAAGGGCTCGTCCGCGGCCCTCGCCGCTCCGCCGCGTCCCACGCTCCAACCGTCCCAGCCCCGCCGGCCGCTTCCTCGCCCTCCCCTCGTCCGCGCCGGGAAGGCCGCCTCACCTGCTCGCAGCGCCCGACTTGGCGGCCGGGGCTCCTGGCAGCGGGAAGCTGCAAGCGGAACGCATCACGGCCACCGCAGCGCGGCGGCAGCGGCAGCCACACGGACCCGGCTTCCTGGAGGATCCGTTCCTTTCCGGGAGCCGCACCGCCACCCGGCTCTAGCCCGTGCGCGTCACCGCCCGCTCCCGGGGCGCGCACGCCGTGGGGGCGGAGGGGAGAGAAGCGCGGCGCGGGGGGTGGGGCTGCGCCAGGGGCGGGGCCTGTGCCCCGATGATTGGCGTGGAGTGCAGCGCTCTTCCCAGGGTAATGACCGGCGGGCAGCTCGCCTCTGAGAGTGCGGAAGGTGACAGCGGTGTCACAGAAGTAAAGGTAAGTCTGGCTTGGCTACCGCCTGTCGGTCGTAGCCAGTCTGGTAGTCAGCAAGCTGCAATGTGCTTGTGATAACCAGGTGATCTTTCCTTGGTGCCCCAAGGAGTATGGAAAATAACACTTGAAAATCTGACAAAGTCTAGGCATTTTCGCTCAACTCTTGATATGTTTACAATTCTTTCAGTAGCTATACCTGTTTTTATTTTTAAGTTTTTATATAAATTCCAGTTGGTTAACATACAGTGTAATATTAGTTTCTGGTGTACCATTTAGTGCTACAACTATTAAAATCCCAGGAGAGAAGACAGGACCTAACCTCTTTGACATAAGCCATAGCAACTTCTTACTAGATATGTCTCCTGTGGCAAGGGAAATAAAAGCAAAAGTAAACTTTTGGCACTTTATCAAAATAAAAATTTCTGCACAGCTAAGGACATAATAAACAAAACCAAAAGGCAACCTATGGAATGGGAGAAGATATTTGAAAATGCATATCTGATAAAAGGTTAGTATCCAAAATCTATCAAGAACTTATAAAATTTGATACCCCCCAAATGAATAATCCAATTAAAATGGGCATAAGACATGAATAGACATTTTTCTTTTCTTTTTTAAATTTTTTAATGTTTATTTTTGGGAGAGAGAGAGACAGAGAGAATGAGGAGGGGAGGAGCAGAGAGAGAGGGAAACACAGACTCAGAAGCAGGCTCCAGGCTCTGAGCTGTCAGCACAGAGCCCGATGTGGGGTTTGAACTCCCATACCGTGAGATCATGACCTGAGCCGAAGTCGGACACTTAACCGACTGAGTCACCCAGGTGCTCCAGACATTTTTCTAAAGAAGACATCCAGATGGCCAACAGACACATGAAAAGATGCTCAACATCACTCACCATCAGGGGAATACAAATCAAAACCACCGTGAGAGACCACCTCACCACTGTCAGAATGGCTAAAATCAACAACACAAGAAACAACAGGTGTTGGTGAGGATGTGGAGGAAAAGGAACCCTTGTGCACTGTTGGTGGGAATGTAAACTGTGCAGCCACTCTGGAAAACAGGGTGGATGTTCCTCAAAAAGTTAAAAATAGAACCACCCTGATCCAACAATTGCACTACTAGGTATTTGCCTGAAGAATACAAAATTCTAATTCAAAGGGATACATGCACCCCAGTGTTTTTAACACTGCTATAGCAGCATTATCTACACTAGCCAAACTCTGGAAACAGCCCAAGTGTCTGTTGACTGATAAATGGATAAGGAGGATGTGGTATATATACAATGGAATATTACTCGGCCACAAAAGAAGAATGAAATCTTGCCACTTGCAACAGAGTGGATGGAGCTAGAGAGTATGATGCTAAGTGAAGTAAGTTGCTATCCCTGTTTTACAGATGGGGAAATTAAGGCTCAAACTCATCCAGTGATTCTCTCAAGGTCCAGGATTTCATCCTTGCCAAAAGTTAGGTGGTAGAGCCTGTTCTCGGGAGACAGACCTCACCCATACACAATGGTTCTGAGAAGAAATAGTAGGGTGAACACCAGTTCCTGAGATTGACCCATGACCTTGCACTTAGCTCAAGGCCACTCTCTCTAGCTTGACAAAAACTACCTTGAAGTCACAGACCTGGAAGAGTCATTGAGAATCACAGCTTCTGTTCCCCTTTTCCTCTTTTTTTTTTTTTTTAAACAGGTGAATACACTGCTATCCAAGGATAGGAAGTGACCAGCCAGCCTAGACACTTTAAAATGTTTTTTTAAAATGAGAGCCCTGGAAAAATCTACACTATTCCCCTTTCAAGTAAAACAAACTTGGAAAGAACTAGTAGTTACATATTTCAAGCAGAATCCTTCTTGGTCTAGCACCAGCCTGGATCATCTCTTTGGGGTAATGTTTCATCCCTGGATTCTGATACTGTTCATGAAAGAAAGCTAGCAGTGACCAGGGAGCCTTGTGCTTTAGAAGTAAATACTGTCTTTTTTACTACTGCTCCACATTAGAATCATAAAGCCATAGAATGTTCCGGCCCAAGAGACTGTAGACACTCTTTCAAACTACCTCCTTCTGCTGCTGAGGAACCTGGACCCAGAGAGGTTGAGTGACTCACCCAAGATCTGGACCCAAAGGGGGAAGCTGTACCGATGGTTCTGATCCCTACTTCAGTGCCCTTTTATGGCAATCTACTTTTTTATGGCGATCTGTTTCTATTTTAAAAATGACCAGCTTGGCTAGCTTGCACATTAAAAACTTCTGTAACATGTACTTAAGGTTGCTTTTAGAAGCTTAAGTAGTTGGCCACTGACATGCTGTGATTTTATGGCCATTCTCCCTCAAAACTATGTGCCCTTCAAAGCCCTCACCATCAGAGATATTGGTTTGGATTATGGTAGTCTCCCTTATAGCCCCCACTAAAATGCCAGACTAGTATTACTACACCATTAACATTTCTTGATAATTTATATGTGATAATTATCTGATAAAAGCTAGGAAAGACAAGTATAAAGAAGGTATGAAAACATGGAGCATGGTGTATTCATTTCCTAGAACTGCCCTAACAAATTACCCCACACTGGGTGCTTCAAATGACAGAAATTTATGGGGTGCCCGGGTGGCTCAGTCAGTTAAGCGTCCGGCTCTTGACTTCAGCTCAGGTCATGTTCTCACAGTTTGTGGGTTTGAGCCCCATGTCGGGCTCTGAACAGGAGGTGTGGGGCCTGCTTGGGATTCTCTTTCTCTCCCTCTCTCTCTGCCCCTCCTCTGGCCGTGTGTGGGCACGTGTGCTCTCTCATGCACTCTCTCTCAAATAAATAAACTTTAAAAAAATGACAGAAATTTATTTTCTCGCAGTTCTAGAGGCTAAAGTTCTGAAATCAAGGTGTTGGGAGAGCCATGCTGTCTCCAAAGACTCTAGGGGAGGATCTTTCCTTGCCTCTTTTTAGCTTCTGGTGCTTGCCAGCAATCTTTGGCATTTCTCAATTAGTAGATGCATCACTCAGACTTCTGTCTCTGTCATCACATGGTGTTCTCCCATGTGTCTGTGTCCAAATATCCCTCTGCTTTAAAGGACACCAGTCATAATAGATTTAGGGCCCAACGTAACCCAATATGATGTCTTCTTAACATAATTATATCTGTAGAGACTCTATTTCTGAAGAAGGTCACTTTCACAGATTCTGGGTGGACGTGAACTTTTGGGGGACACTGTTTAGCCAGTACATGAGAGGACCATCCCAGTCTAGGTTGTCAAGGAAGGCCTCTCCAAGGAAGTGGCGTCTGAGGTCACACCTGCAAGATGAATTGGTATTAACGAGAAGAAGGGTGAAATCTGGGTCTACATGAAGAGGTCGTACAGTGGAACCAGCAAAGAGGCTCTCAAGGAGGAAGGAACACGACTGTCGGGGTGATCCATCAATTTAGTCTCACTTATTAACAAAAGAAACAAAAAACTAAGCTAATTGGAGATAACACTGAGTACTTTATTCTAGGCACAGTTCTAGTTCATTAGAAAACACTTGAAATAGAATGATACTGAAACTACATGAAAATTCATGGAATGCAGCTAAAGTAGCACCCTCTGAGAAATTTATTCCTTGAAATGCTTATTTTAGTAATGAAAAAACATTTGACATCCATTATCTAAGGCTCCATCTTAAGAAGTTAGGGTAAGAAGGGGCACCTGGGTGGTTCGGTTGGTCAAGGGTCCGACTTTGGCTCAGATCATGATATCACAGCGTGTAATTTTGAGCTCCGCATTGAGCTCACTGCTGTCAGCGCAGAGCCAGCTTCTGATCTGTCCCCCTCTCTCTGTGCCCCTTCCCCACTTGTGCTCTCTGTCTCTCAAAAACAAATCTTAAAAAAGAAAAGGAGGGCAAGAAAAGCAAATTTTATCAACCTTTTAAGAAAGGAATTATACCAGGGTGCCTCGGCGGCTCAGTCAGTTGAGTGTCTGACTCTTGATCTCAGCTCATGTCTTAATCTCAGGGTCGTGAATTCAGGTCCCACATTGGGCTTTGCACTGGGCCTGAAGTCTACTTAAAAGAAAAAAAGAAAGAAAGAAAAAGCAATTATACCAATCTTACATAAAGTCAGAGAATTAGAGGAGGAGGGTCAAAATGATCTTGATGCCAAGAAATAAAAAGGAAAGAAAGTTACACATCAATGTCCTTTATGAACACAGATGCAAACACTCTAACAGATCATTGGCAAATTAAATCCAGTAATATCTGGAAAGAGTCAGATAGTTTAACCAAGTGTAATTTCTTCAAGAAATGCAAGGTTGGTTCAACATTTTAAAATCAATCAATGCAATCCACTACATAAACAGTGTAAAGGAGACAGTGCATTTGATTCACATGATCTTAATCAATGTAGAAAAAATATTTAACAACATTGAACACTCATTCATGATTTAAACCAAAAAGCTCTCATCATCTGTAAAGGGAATGATCTTTCCTCAGTTTGATAGGGTATCTATAAAAGAACTATAGCTAACATGGCCATGAAAACAAAGTATCTCATTACCTGCTTGGTATTTTAAAAGTATTAACTGAAAGTTTGAAAAAGAGGGTGACATCTGGACTGCAGAAACCATCTCGCAACCATGAGGCAACAGTAATGTGGATAAGAAGGCCATACTAAATATGATGAAACAGATAGGAAGAGTTTCTTGGGATTGTCATGGCATCCTGAAACCACTGAACTAACACCAGCCACAGGATCTACCTCCTGATTTCCTGTAAGGAGAGGAAACTAAAGCCCCTATTTGTTTAAATTCGTTCGGGCTGGATACCCCATTACCTGCTGTTAGGTCTTTAAAAAGATTTGTGGACTGGTTGATTGAAAACTAGGAGGGCCCTCAAGAGGTCCTATCTCCCAGCTGCCTTACTTTGTCAGTTTAAAGTCTATTTACATTTTACAGATGAGACAGCTAGGCTCCCTGAGGCAAAGCGGCTCCCACAAGCTCCTAAGACTGGGAGACAAGAGACTTGAATGTGAAGAATACCAAACTGGGAGGTAGGCACTTGAGCCCTAGTCCCTGCTATGCTGCCAATTGACTGTGTAAGCTCAGAAAAGTTAGTTTACTTCATTGGTCCTCACCATCTGTACGTTTTTTTAAAAAGGTAGATGGGAGGTGTCTAAAGTCCTTTTCAGGTCCCAAATCCATAATTTCTAAGAGGCAAAAGAGAAGACTAGAAACAAGGTCCTCCTCCTCTTCCTCCTCCTTATAGAGTCAAACATAAAAGAGCCCTTTCCTTTTCTCATTGAACTCTGGATTGCTTTCCAATTGTGCTTATGGGAACCCTGATGAATGGCTCAGTATTTAACCATCAGTCTTTAAAACCCAAACAGGATTTCTCTTAAATTATCTTCTTGAAAAAATCCTCTCATATGGCAATTGCTTGACGTCCTGCTGGCTTTGCTCTCTAGATGTGTTAACCAAACTGGCTAAACTGTCCCTCCCAGCACTGTGGATGTTCAGAGCAGGTACCTGTGAGGTGCTGTGGATGTCACAGAAACACAGGAATCAAGTGGCCCTTGGACATGGTGGGTCCTATTGTTCTCCCCTGGTGCTGTTTGCCTCCCTAAGTCGTTCATGCACAGACTGGTTGTTGAGCAACTTGGCTAATAATCCTATATACTTGTACAGAATTTGTCTTCAAGGAGATCATAACACTTGACAGACATGACCTCATTTATAAGCCCAGCATTCCTAAGGCAGGGAATGGGCCAAGAGAATTCTTATTTTATGGTATTCTTTTATGGAGAGGAAGCGCTTGAGATCCAGAAAGAGCCAGTGACTTGTTTAAAGCAGTATCAGAATTCAGAGTTTGCTTCGACTTTTTCTCATCACAGCAGCATGATCAACTGTACCCGAAAGGGATCATGTGAGATATGGGTCATCACACAGACATACACACACTCATGCACACACACAAGCACACACACACGTAGGGAGTGGACATGGTTGCTGCTCAGGACCCATTCTTCTGTTTTTGGTAACAGTGTCTCAGATTTCTAAAAGAAATCTCACTCAGTCCATTGAGGTCAGAACATGACCCTGGCCTAGTTCGGCAGAGTAATTTCGTTCCCTGACTACTGTGATTGGCGCATGAATCATTCTATTCTGATCAATATAAGCCACATTCTTCAATATCAACTTCATCTGCAGAAAGGATGATATTCTGGTTTCCATACAGATTTTGTTCCATTTCGCAAACCTTTCAGCCTTGGGCAGGGAGCAACGGGTTATTTATCAGGCCCCTTGAATCTTGCCATTTCTGTGTTCCTCCCTCACTTGAGCTAACATACCATTATCCCAAGCATCCTTCATTCAGTCTTTATCACCTCAAGGTTAGAGTTGAAATTCGTAGTGGATCAGCTCTGGGAATCAACAGGTGATTAGATGTTATTGGTAGGTTGGCCTCATGCCCCAAGGTCACGACTGAGGCCCCTCCAGGGTTTTAAGCCCCAAGTCCTAACACTTCACATATCCCCTGGTTCTCATATGCGTAACTGCTTGCTTGTTCCCAGAGCGTTCTTTATTTTCATGCCTCTGTGTCTTTACACACATTTCCTATGACCGGAATGATTTTCTCTTTCTTGACTGCCTAGGGAAAAAAAAATCTATTCATCCTTCAGTTTGCTCCTCTGAAGCTGTGTTATTGTCAAGTTGTTCCTGACCTCCAGGCAAGAAAATCTCTCTCCTTTATCCGTCAGCACCATCACTTGCTATAACTGCTGTTGGTTCTTGCTACTAGCTTATTCCTCTGAGTATTCTTAGACTGGAGCATGTATGAGTTCAATTCAACAGGTACATTTTGGGTGGTCGGGCTGTGCTCCTCCCATGCCCTGCAGAACTAAGGCTCTGGCTACCTTGCCTTCCACACCAGAAATAGATTTCACCCATCTTCTGTTGCAATGATTCTACTTTGCCTGGTCTCCAAATTCATCCCCATTTCAAATGCATGCTGTATTTTTTAGAGTAGCTGTAATGACAGGTAATGTTGACTTGAACGGAATTGGATGTTTCATCTTGTTCAAGTCAGGCTAATAGTTCCATCTGTCAGAATCTTTGGAATTCATATTTTATTAACCAACTTTTTCATTACCCTTCTTAGCTTGAATCATATCTCTTTGCATACATGTCTTAGTTCCCATATCCTCTCCTGCTAGACTGTAATCCCTTTGGAGTCGGGTATCATGTCTTTTTTTTTTTTTTTTTTAACGTTTATTTATTTTTTTTTTGAGATAGAGAGAGAGACAGAGCATGAACAGGGGAGGAGCAGAGAGAGAGGGAGACACAGAATCGGAAGCAGGCTCCAGGCTCTGAGCCATCAGCCCAGAGCCCCACGCGGGGCTCGAACTCACGGACCGCGAGATCGCGAGATCGTGACCTGAGCTGAAGTCGGACGCTCAACCGACTGAGCCACCCAGGCGCCCCTGGGTATCGTGTCTTCTAATTCATACCTTCCAGAGTGTTTAGGACAGTGCTAGATACGTAGGAGGTGCTCCAAACATGTTTCCTAGGTGACTAGTGAATGAATGAAGGAAGGAATGACATTACTTTCCTTACAGACAGAGCTCGGCGAGATAAGTCACTTCTCCGCTCACCACCCTTCAAAGTCACTGAAGTGAGGGGACAGAAAAGGGAGAGAAAGCAGTGGGTGATCCAGAGATAAGCTTTATCTTTCTACACTATATTCTGAATGTACCTGCCTTGTGGTGCCTAACAGGAAATTCTTTAGAGTTTTTGTAGTTGGATGGAGAATTTTCCACTTCAATGATGCAGGTCAAACTCTATTTTTACATCATCTCATCGTTTCATTGGGAAGTGGGGCGAAGAGTCAGTTGTGTATTCTCAGTACAGCATCTTTCTCTGTGATGCCTTCTCTGCGTTCTGTGTGAAATTGCAAGCTGTCGCCCTTCGACAGCACACTCTATGCCCATCCATGCTTTTCTCTTTCTCTGTAGCTCATATCACTGTCTGAAATACCATATATTTTCTTCTTTTGTTAGTTTCCTGTTTGTCTCCCCATATCAGTCAGGCAGCAGAAATCATATGGTTTTTTTTTTCATGTTTATTTATGTTGTGTGTGAGAGAGAGAGAGACAGAGCACGTGCATGCGCACACATGAGTAGGGGAGGGGCAGAAGGAGAGAAAGAGACTCTCAAGCAGGCTCCTTGCTGTCAACACAGGGCCTGATATGGGGCTTGATCCCACAAACCGTGAGATCACGACCTGAGCTGAAATCTAGAGTCAGACGATTCACCAGATGAGCCACCCAGGCATACCAGAAACCACATATGTTATTTCAACAGGAACACTTCAATATAAAGAATTGTTACCTAGTAGGACATGCTTAACTACTAAAAGAAGTTTAAAAAAAGAGAGAGATTTCCATAAAATGGTCCAGAAGAAGAAAATGCAGCCAAAAGCATCTACTACCTCTAGGCTTGGTGGGAGGACTGGACAGGAAGGAACTGAGGACTCGGGGAATGTCTCCCCCCCCCACACACACACACCCTACTGTCCCCATCCTAAGGCTGAGGTTTGGAATTCTCCCAGGAGTGTGGCTACCTAGGACTGGCTGCGTAATATGCAGACTTAATGCAAACTGAAAATGCCGGGCTCTTTGTTCACTCTGTGAACAAACTCTATTCACTCTGGATATATAATCTTACACATCTCGGAATATATGCACGTGCTCCTACTGCCAGTCCTACAAATGTTTGTGTCCATTCTAGAAGGGAGAAAACAGAAGGAATAGCCTCCTGGAAAAAGTGGCATGAGATAGGGTTGAGGACACAAAGGGAACAATTACCGTGGAGAGGAAAGACTTCTTTTTAAAAAATACCGCCGGTAAAATACACACGACATAAAATTGGCCATCTTAACCCCTTTTCAGTAGGGTTAAATATCTTTGCATTGTTGTGTAACCGATCTCCAGGACATTTTTGTCTTGCAAAACTGAAGCTCTATACCCCTTCAAAAACAACCCCCTAGTCCCACCTCCCCTCAGCCCTGGAAACCACCATTCTACATTCTGTTTCTGTGAATTTAACTACACTAGATGCCTCATAGAAGTGGAATCGTACCGTATTTTTCTTTTGTGATTGGTTTATTTCACTTAGCATAATGTCCTCCAAGTTCAGCCTTGTTGTGGCATGTGTCAGAATTTCCTTCGTTGCTTAAGGCTGAATAACATCCCTTGTGGATATATACACAGTTAGTTTCTCCGTTCATCCATTGACAGGACACTTGAGTTGCTTCCACATTTTAGCTATTGTGAATAACGCTTCAGTGAACATGAGGGTACAGATATCTCTTTGAGACTGCTTTCATTCCTTTTGTATGTAGTCTCAGAAGCCGGATTGCCAGATCATATGGTAAGTCTATCTTTCATTTTTTGAGGAACTTCTGTACTGTTTTCCATAAGGGCTGCACCAATTTGCATTCCCACCAACAGCACACAAGCGTCCCGGTTTCTCCGCATCTTCACCAACACTTGTTATTTGCTGTCTGTTTCTTTTCCTTTGCAAGTAGCCATCTTGATGGGTATGAGGTGGTATCTCCCTGTGGTTTTAAAGGCTCCTTTTGAAACAGAGGGGAGGACGGGAAGGTGAGTGAGAGGCAGAGCTATTTTGAAGTGATTAAGAAAGACACTCCTAGCCAATCTCCATTTTGTCAGCTGCCTTGATGGCAGAGTCATAAGCCCAGAGAGGAAGGTATGGAGCGGGGAGGGGCTGGAGGGGACTGGCAGAGGTTCAAACAGGAGCCAGCAGGGAAGTAACAAGTGAATCAATCAGGGGTGATTACAAAAACAACTGAGCAGTGGTGAGGCTCCATCTGAGGTCAGGAGGCTTGAATACCTGATGAACCTGATCCTGGTGTCTCCAGCAGCCAAGGAGTCAGGAAGGAGCAAAAAAGACTCGTGGGGTTATCTAGATTGGTGCCTGGAAATCTTTTCCTGTTTGTGACGTCGCCCTGCCTGCCACGAGCAGCTGGGGTGGAAATGATTATCGGAGTTGGGAGAATCGAGAGGGTGTTGCAGGTGCCCATGGGAACCACTCCTTCTCATCTTGTGATTAGGGATCTAGGAAAAAAATACCCTGGGTGAAGTGCCTTCCAAGGAAAACCAGGGTTCCTTATATAGGGCACTGGGAAATCTTTGTTTAAGGAGATCAGCAATACAGGAAAGTGCGGCAGGATGCAGGCTCCCCAGAACAGGAGTTCTCAAAGGATGACAGCAGAAGTGAGGGCATCCAGCTCATCTGGAATCCTGGTATTCACTGCCCCAACCCATACCCACTGCATCAGAAACTCTGGGGATGAGGCCCATGAATGGCTATTTTATAACAAGCCCTCTTCAGGTGACTTCGATGCAGGCTCAAGTTTGCATGCTGTACCCCAAGGAACAGTATAAAGGGCCAGCAGACGACTAACATGAAGCAGAGAAGGACTAGAACAGAAGTGTATTTGAAATGAGATCCTGACAGAAGGAAACAGGGGTCGGGGATGTCAGCTGGACAGCAATTGCGGCCCAGAGAGACACAAAACACAGGAGGCTGGGCAACTGGTCGGAGGTAGGACAGTGGGGAGGGCAGGGAAGGCTGTCTTATTTACTAGATTTGGAAGAAGGGGTCGAATTAAACAGACAGAGAGTTCCAGTTGCGGTGGTGAGGCATGGGTGTGTCTCCTCAAGACTGGTCCAAGCCCCAGAACATCGATTAGTTATGCGACCTTGGGCAAATTATTTGTTTAAACTCCTATTTTCTCAAAGGTAACATGGAGATCATATTACCACCTATCTGGGTTGCTATGAGGAGTTAATGAAATAATCCAAGGGAAGCACTAAGCACAGTGCCTGGCTATAGGATGAGTTGATAAAACTCTGCCGTGAATTTTATTTAAAAGCAACTTGGGGCTTGACAGGGGAAGGTAAGTCAGAAGATGAGATCTCTATAAATACCTTTCCTAACCACACCCTACCTTACACATCCATGTTGTGCAATTAATGTTCATTGCTGACAAGTCTCTTTCCCTTTTGTCGTGAGCTCTGTAGTCGTTCAGTCACCTAAATGTTCTTCATATCTGTACCGTCATAACAGCGACTTCGGATTATAAGCTAATGGTCAGGGCTGTGCCTACTTAGGGTCCATCTCCCTTGCCCTAGAGCCTGGCAGAGCTCCCACAGCCACAGCCTTAGAAAGCACTTTATTTATTTATTTTTATTTATGTATTTTGAGGGGGAGGTGGAGAGAGAGAATGGGGAGTGGAGGGAGGGGCAGAGAGAGAGAGAAGGAGAGAGAGAATTGCAAGTAGGTTCTGAGCTGTCAGCAAAGAGCCTACTGTGGGGCTTGATCTCACGAACTGTGAGATCATGGCCTGAGCCAAAATCAGGAGTCGGACACTTCACTGACTGAGCCACCCAGGCATCCCTAGAAGGCGGTTTGAAAATGAACGGAGCACCTGGGTGGCTCCGTTGGTTAGGCGTCTGACTTGGACTCAGGTCATGATCTTGCAGTTGGTGTGTTCGAGCCCCACGTGGGGCTCCATGCTGATAATTCAGAGCCTGGATCCTGCTTCAGATTCTGTGTCTCCTCCTCTCTCTCTGCCCCTCTCCCACTCACAACCTGTCTCTCTCTCAAAAATAAATAAACATTAAAAAAATTTTTTTAAAGAAATTAAAAAGCCCTGACCTTCCTTGTTCACCCTGGGAAACTGAGGTAGGCCCAGTGCATTTGGCTTGCCAGATACAGACATTGGTAATGCAGCATCTGCTTTTACAGTTAACCTCTCGGCTGCCGGGGAGACAGGTAGAGGCAGGTGCTGCTGTCCCTCAGGGCCTCCTGGTGCGGCGTAAGTTTCCCAAGTACACAGAACAGACAGGCTCAAATGTAGCCTCCCAGAGCTGACCCCATTGGGAAGCACCTGTGTGTTCATCTGGATTCCTGCTCCCCCTGGTAGGAAGGAGCCTGGCCTCCTGTCCTGCCAGCTTGCTGTTTCTTGTATTTTTTAAAGGGTTGTGTTCAGACTCCACTTCCTCAGCAAGGTGCTCTGCATTGGGACTAGGTCCAGTGGTTTACGTTTCTTCCTGTCCTGTCCTTTAATCGAATGATTATGACTGAAAGATCATTTGAGAATTTAAGTAGAATATTTACCATGCCCTAACATAACACCTTGCTTCATTTTCTGGCACATCTCCTTCCCCGTGTATCGATCATTTTACACATTTGCAATCATGGCATATCTGAGTCGATAAGGGCCACGAGTATTATCTCATTTGGCCCCACTTAATTGTTCGGCTCTTGGTAGAATCCCTGATATATAGCATGTGGTCAATAAGGGATTATTGAACGACTACTATTTTATATTATGCTGCTTCCATTTAAGGTCATAAGAACATTCCCCTGTTTCTATAGCATGACTAATTGCAACCTTTCATGGTTCCCCAATAGCGCCAAACAGCAATTTATTAAAGGTTTCCTTACGTTGGGATTCTGACTGTTTGCTTTGTTGTTGTTGCTTTTACTGTTATAGATAATCTTGTCATAAAATTTTTATGCACATTTTATTTAGCTTTTTTGGAATCTGTTTCAAATACAAAAAATTCCCAAGAATGGAATTACTGTGTAAAGGAGGTTTGGACAGCTTTATGATTTAATAAAGATTTCTTAAGGAGCCGATAGTTCCTGGTGGGGACAGTCCTTTTATGCCTGCACTCTGCTACGTATTCACATGTCTATTTCTCGAGGATGTCCAAGTCAATGATGAGGGCCATAGACGCCATCCCCAAGAGCCCCCTAATTCAGAACTCTTTGAAGAGTCTGAAAACT
The DNA here is from genome assembly GCF_023721935.1 of Panthera uncia. Lineage (NCBI taxonomy): Eukaryota > Metazoa > Chordata > Mammalia > Carnivora > Felidae > Panthera > Panthera uncia. The sequence continues at coordinate 166,775,541 of NC_064811.1, forward strand.
TTTATTGGAAGCTTACTACATGGGGCTAAGCAGAGCTTTTGGTTTCTGAATAACAAAATAGATTATTAACAGAAATGATGCCTTTCCCTCAGGTCCTAAAATAAAATCCAAAAACCATGGCCCCCATCAGAGCAAAGTCTCTGAGACTAGCATAGCTTCAGGCAGTTCTGCCTTTGATGCTGAATGAGACTCTGAGATCTCAAATCCCAAGGAGACCTGTGTTAGCTTGTATGGCTCCTCTAACAAGTTGCCACAACTTAGCGGCTAACGACAATGCAAATTATCTGACAGGTCTGCAGAAGTCTGACACGCTCTTGCTGGGCTAAAAGCAAGACATCCACAGGGCTGCATTCCTTTCCAGATCCTTCCAGAGAAGGATCCGTGTCCTTGTCTGTTCCAGGTTCTAGAGGCTGCCCACAATCTCTGGTTCATACGTGGCCCTCTTTCTCTGTGTTCAAAGCCTGCAATATCAAATCTTTCAGACTCATCTGCAGTTCTCTCTCTCTCTCTCTCTCTCTGTCTCTCTGACCACATCCTGGAAAGGTTTTCTGCTTTTAAAGGGCTAATGTGATTAGATTGGGTCCACCTAGATAATCCAAGATCCAAGATAATCTCCCCATCTCAAGGTCCTTAACCTTAATCGCATATGCAAAGTCTCTTTGGCCATGCAAAGTAATGTATTCATAGGCCCTGGGGATGAAGATGTGAACATTTTTGGAGGGAGGGATTATTTTGCCAACCAGAAGACCTAAAATGGAAATATGTTTTTTATTTAAAATATATGCATTCACAGGAACATATAATATTCATTTATATAATGAATGACTAAATTGGGTGAATCAGGTACGAAAGTCAGTATGAGAGTGGAGAACGCTACGTCACCCAGTTGTATTCAGAGAAAATCCTCCAGGATGTCATGTAGATTCTTCAGCACCTCTTATACCAAGGCCAAGCCCACATGTCTGGACCATTGAAACTGCCAGTCTCCCCTCCTGTCCGGGCCCAGGCTCTGCACAACTGTCTGCCTTGTGGAAGGTGGGGCCAGAGCTGAAATGTGGCATTATCAGGCAAAGTGAGGGTACAGGAGAGCAGGAGGGAGGCCCTGAAGGTAGCCTGGTACCTCAATAGAGAGCTGCTGTTTGCTAGGTTCTGTTTATGGGCGTTCCTTTTGCAAGAACAGCATTTTCTTCCTTGGTGGTCTTTGTCCCTTGACCTTTTCGTGCTGCTGTTTTTTTTTTTTTTTTTTTCCCACCTGGATCTTGTGTTTAGGCTCTCTTGGAGAGGCTCTCTGATGAATGACCCTGGGTGTGTGTGTGTGTGTGTGTGTGTGTGTGTGTGTGTGTATGTGTACACGCACGCACGCACACGTGTGTGTTTGGAGCTGCAAGAGTAGATTAACTGAGTCCTGTTTTTTTTTTACTTGTGACTAACTTGACTGTAAGTACAAAGGAGAGTATAGAAGGGCATTCGTATTTCTTTCTGGAAAGCCTGGAAGGTGAAGGAATGGGCTGACAGAGGCCACTGAGTTCAGAGATATGGATCTGATGACAACATGGGCATTGATTTCTTTATAAGATTGATTTCTTTGGGGATGCTACGATGGGCTCTGAGCCTGGGATTCAGGACTCACCCTTTACAGCGGACTGAGTCTTAGGTCCTTGCCTATCCTGAAAGCATGTTGGAAGCAGAACTTTTCTCCAGCCTTGCAACGAGGCTTTGGACTCACCACTAGATGGCACCTGTGCCGTGGCTCTCTCCCGCAGTGCGGCAAGGCGGCCAGAAACTTGTCCGGGGCTGTGGGACTGACCCCCTCACAGGGCTGGACGGGGTCGCTCCTCAGCCACTCCTGTACCTGGTTTTGCTGACTTCCATTTGGGTATCCACCAGGACTAAACTAGGACCAAACAAGGCGGTTTTTGCTTCATTCTCTGCATCTGATCATAGGTTAAAAAAAAAAAAAAAATGATCCTTTTGTTCCTGGGGCTCCTGAAAGAAAATGTGAAAAACCTATGAAAACAGATTTGTTTTGTGATTGTATTTTGCTTACTTGTTCATAGGCAACATGGGGCCGGACAGACTTGGGTTTGAGCTTTAGCTGTCATCGTCTGGACAGTCCTTTCTGCGCCTCAGTTTTCTTCTAAAAACGAATCATCCTTGCCTGATGGCATTGTCAAAGAGGAAGACATAAAAATGATGCAATGTGTCCAGCCCCGTGCCTGGCGCTTGGGAGGTGATCTTCGGTCTCACTTCTTCCCCAGACGGAGCAGGAGCTCTGACCCACTCACCTGTGTACCCTCTCAGCTACCATGGTGCCTGGCATGCGGGTAGTCCTCTGCATGGATTTTGAGCGAATGAACAAACTAGCTCACGAATAGAGCTTACTCAACTTAATTTCTTTTTTTAATTTTTAATGTTTATTTATTTTTGAGAGAGATGGAGACAGAGTGTGAGCGGGGAAGGGGCAGAGAGAGAGAGGGAGCTCAGAGCCTGGAGCCTGCTTCGGATTCTATGTGTGTGTCTCTCTCTGCCCCTGCCCCACTCACACTCTGTCCCTCTCTCTCTCAAAAATAAATAAACATTAAAATTTTTTTTTAAAAAGTGCTCTGATTTTTAAAAAATGTTTATTTATTTATTTTGCGAGACAGCGAGCATGGGGGAGGGCAGAGAGAGAGAGAGAGAGACAGAGAATCCAAAGCAGGCGCCGTGCTGTCAGCGACATGGGGCTCAAACTCACGAACCATGAGATCATGGCCTGAGTTGAAATCAAGAGCCAGACACCTAACCAACTGAGCCACCCAGGCGCCCCAAAAGTGTTCTGGTTTGATCTCATACCAACAACAGGAGCCTTTATATAATATCGCTGACTAGAGGCATTCAAATCACTGCTTAAACACATTTAGGGACAAGGAATTCGCCACCTCAGAAGAAGGTCCCCTTCTTTTTAGACAGTTCTAATTGTAATTATTAGATCGAGACTGTTGCCTCACTTCTACACATTGGTTCTGATTCTACTCTGGAGCCACTTAAGTTTCCTCCCTCTTTCACAGGTCGGTTCTTCAAATTGACAAGAGCTGCTGTCAATCACCTCTTTCTCAACTTTTTCTCCCCCAACCTCTCCGCTACCTTCAGACATTTTCGAAGGACTCCTCGCCTCTCCTAGACCACAAACTATCTGGAGCTGAGCCAGTGAACAGTCCATCATCCGGAGACCCTCTTGTGCCCTGGCTTCCTGGCTGTGCCATGACGCACAGCTAGATGGTGCTATGCCCAAGGCCCCATTCTGGAGCTCTAGGACTAATGTAAAGTTTGCCTTCTTCCCCTAAGAAGTTATCGGTGCTGACCCCATCTTGCCTCATATCCGTTTTCCTCAGTGACCACCAGAAGTCCAAATCCCAGCCTCTGCAGTGATTCACTATGACCCTGACACATCATCCCCCTCCTGCTCTTTACGTATCTGATATGGACATCCCACGTTTTCCCTGTCCATACCCTGCCCTCCTTCTCTCGATGACTGCATTGCAGTTTTCCTTTGAAGAACCATTCCCTTACTTGCCAACATGCGGTTCTGGTGAGTTCTGTTCACCGTAAGTGGGCAGCGGCCCCAGGCCTGGCCAATCAGAGATGCCTCCACACTAGCTACAGTGGACGGTTAGGGTCGGGATTTCACTGGTGTGATAAGGGAAGAGGCGGTGGCTGAAGACTGAGTCTACCTGTTGGACAGCCATCCACTGCTCTGTGGGGAGAAGCTGCCTGAGAACAGAGCCAACGCAGAGGAGAGCACCCTGGGGACATGTTTGGGTCCCCGATGCCTCTGAGACGAAAGCCAGCAGTCCCACTGGCCTTCAGGCATGTGAGCAAAATAAATTCTCTTTTCTTTTGCTTAATTAAGTTTGAGCTGGATTTCTGACATTGCACACTGACAAGTCCTAATATAATTTCTAATCTGACTCACCCTCCCACCCCTCCCCTGCTGGGGGACATTGCATTGCACCTCTTGGATGACACGTTGAGAGCTTGCCCTGTTCCCTCGTATGTTCTTGCCTCTCCGGTGAATGCCCTTCCCACCTCCTTTCATTAAGTGAAATCTGGCGCTCCCTTCAGGACACTGCTTCCCCTGCAGCTCTCTCAGAAGACAGGTTGGTTTTTTTCCCCTACACTTCATGTGCCTCAAGGCCAGGAAGTGGGTAGGAGCCCTTCTTGTTCTGTATCGCCATTTAAAAACCACTTCTCTTCCTTCTACTTCAAATTCTCCAGCTTCTCTCAACCTCGGTGTCCACCTGTCCTTACTGCTCGCTGATGACTTCGGCCCTTGTCTCCTTGACTTTCTTTCCCTCTGGCTCTTCCAGGCTCCATTCTCAGCCACTTCAACAGACTCGTGAATGATTCTTCCAACACACGGGTCTTCATCACCTTGGCCGCCCTTGACCTCCTCATCACCAGCAACTATAACACGTCCAAAGCCTCAAATTCATATCCCACTTCCTATCATCTTTCATCCTTACAGCTCACCTAACTAGCATACCCTTTGACCTTCAGACTGCCAATTTACACGAACCCCGTGTTCTGGACCCTACAGTCCATCGTTACAATCATTCCCCAGAAGAAAACCTAAATCCTGGTCTGTCTTTTCTTCTTTTTTTTTTTATTAAAAATTTTTTTAAAAACATTTATTCAGTTTTTGAGAGACAGAGAGAGATAGAGCATGAGTGGGGGAGGGGCAGAAAGAGGGAGACACAGAATCCGAAGCAGGTTCCAGACTCTGAGCTGTTAGCACAGAGCCAAACACGGGGCTCCAACCCACAAACCATGAGATCGTGACCTGAGCCGAAGTCGTCCGCTTAACCGACTAAGCCACCCAAGTGCCCCTGTCTTTTCTTCTGTTAACATTCACCGTGTTTGTTTGTTTGTTTTTAATTTACTCATTTTTGAGAGAGAGCATGAAAGCAGGGGAGGGGCAGAGGGACAGGGAGAGGGAGAATCCCAAGCAGGTTCCACACGGTCAGCACAGAGCCCCACATGGGGCTTGAACCCACGAACTCTGAGATCATGACCTGAGCTGAAATCAAGAGTCAGATGCTCAACCAACTGAGTCACCCCACCATGGTTTTTTTTTTTAATGTTTATTTATTATTGAGAGAGAGACACAGAGCATGAGCAGGGGAGGGGTAGAGAGAGGGGGAGACATAGAATCTGAAGTAGGCTCCAGGTTCTGAGCTGTCAGCACAGAGCCCAACGCGGGGTTCAAACTCACAAACTGCGAGATCATGACCTGAGCCAAAGTCGGACGCTTAGCCAACTGAGCCACCCAGGCGCCCCCCGTGTTGTATTTTTTTTAATTGATGACTTATTTACACTGGGAACTGCTTCCCAGAATCCCTTTTGCCGAATGGTTCAAGGTTAGAGTTGGTCAAAAGTGAGGTTGTACAAGATTTGGGAAGCAGAGTGAAATAGCAGCCATTACACGCTGAGGGTTGTACTTACTTTTCCCTTTCGGGATCTCTCTTCCCACTTTCTGGCAGTGCTGGCCAACAGTGACACCAGACCCAGCCCAGACACTTGGGTGTGAACTCACAGATGCAGTAACAGTGGAGAACCAACAACCATCCCTGGACTTCCACACCAGCCCCCTTTGTGGTCCTACTGCAGCAGCTGGATATGGCTAGCTTCCAGAATTCCTACACATGCCTACTCATTCTCCAGTGCCAGGGCTGGATCGTGGCTTTTTTCTGATTCTTCAGCTCCAAATTTGGACTTTTACTTGCCCAGCTCCTCCCACGATTGTGTAAGGTCTAATTACTATAATAAGCTCCTTATTCCAGAAAGCTTACTTAGTTCAATCCCAATGACACACTTTCTTTGAGCTTGCCCCAGAGAAAAGTGTTGCTGGAGAAAACACACAATCCTACTAACTACTTATGTTTTTTTTTTTTTTTTTAAGTTTATTTTTTTGAGAGAGAGAGCAAGAGCAAGGGAGGTGCAGAGAGAGAAGGAGAGAGAGAGAATCCCAAACAGGCCCAACACTGTCAGCGCAGAGCCTGATTTGGGGCTGGAACTCACAAATTTTGAGATCATGACCTGAGCCAAAATCAAGAGTCAGAGGTTTAATTGACTGAACCGCCCAGGCACCCCTAACTAGTTATTTTTAATTCATGACTACATAGTGGTCATCTGGTTTTGTATGTCCAGAATCCTTTCCCTCTTCCTTAGGTAATAAGACCACAGTTTTGCTGGATGAAGTATCCCTCCCCCTCCCACTAAGCACAGTCTTGGTGAGATTTACAATAAAATCATCGTTCTTCGCCTCAATCTGGCCATTGCTCTCTCCTTGGAATCTGAATGTGAAGGGATGGAATCCACTCATCCCAACAGCTGCTGTCCATGAGTCCCTGGTCCTTCAGCTTTTCCTATGACCACATGAACTCTCTCCATTCTTCCAACAGGTTTGTTGCTCAAGCTAGCCAGAGTCAGTATCTGAGGCTTGCGTGAACCTCAGATGGATGCTCCGTTCCACCCAGCAGTCCTGCTAAGTTTCCCATCAGTATGGACTCTCACTTCCCAAGGCACTCACTTCATAGCTTTCCCTATTTCTCAGACCTGCATTCTGCTCCACTCAATATCAGGCTCATTTTTCATTCAGAAAATGGAAGTGGTTAACACCTTCCTACCACCAAGCCTATAAGCCTACTGGCAGCTGACCTCATATTTTCCATTTTCTTTCCAGTTACAACGCTTCCTCTGTAGTAAGCATTCTGTCTCCCTGCCTCTATTAAAGGCTGAGTCCTCCACCTACGTGCTGGACCCATCTCCACTTGCCATCTCAAAGATTATGTGTCTCTCCTCCCTCTCTACTGATCGTCACTTTCCCTTCCTCTACTAGAGCCTTCCCATCTGTACACAATTGTGGGCTAATACCTTCCATCTTTTAAAGTACATCCTTCCTTGACTCTATATCGTCCACTAGCCACACCCCATTCTGTTTTCCTCACTCAGAGCAAAACTTCTAGAAAAGATTGTTTCTACTTCCTCACCTCCCATTCTTTCTTCAACCCACCCAACTGGGCCTCCATTTTCAGTATCCCAGCCAAAGCTGCTCTTGGGTTATGCCACAGATGACTTCCATGTTGCCAAATTCTTTGGGTACTCCTCTGTTCTGCTCTGTGTGCTCCCCATGGCACTCAACACAATCAGCCTCTCCCTCATTTTCTGAGTTGCCTCTGTGTCTCTGACACCCCAAACTTCATTTTCCTCTGCCTCACTAATTGCTCTAGAGATGATATCCCACTCTATACAATTTTCCTTCCTTTATTTCCTTCATAGTATTTACCATACTGTAATTATCTTGCTTATTTTCATATACCAGCTTATTTTTAGTCTCTCCCTATACTGACAGCAGAACATAAAGTTCTTTGGGCCAGGAATTTAGTTTTGTTGCCTGTACTATTTAACTGGTGCATAGTAGGTATTCAATCAATGTCTTCTGAAAGATAAACACGACATGTTTCTCAGAACTTTTATCATCACCTTTGAACTCTCTTCTCATGAGGCCCTGACTTGGGCTTCTGTGTTCACCTCTGCTTCGTTTTTTAGCAAGAATTCTGCTGGATCAGTTGAGGGAAAACTCTCTACCCTTGATTTCTGGGCAAATTCCTTATCCCCACCCCCCACCCTCACCCCCCACCCCCCAACCACCAGTATCTTACCACTCCAGCTTGCCTTCAGCAATAATCCTGTCAAGTTTGTTTAACCAGAATCCCCTCTACCCCCCATGTTTCATCTTAGTAACTTTCCATCCACTGCCTCTGCTCCTTGGCTATAAATCTTCACTTGTCCTTGTTGTATTTGGAGTTGAGCCCAAGCTCTCTCCCCTACTACAAAACGCCATTGTAGAAGTCCCTACTGAATAAGTCTGACCTTATAGTCTTTAACAAGTATCATGAAGATTTCTTTAATGACCCAGAAGTTCTATTAAGGCAGCCTAAATTCACTGCAGCTTTTTGGCAACCATATCCAAGGCTGTCTCATTGACGTACATGTAAATGGGGCCCCCTGGATTATGCAACTTGGTGGCTCCCACATTACATTTTTGGCCAGCACTAAGCAGGGGGAGTTAAATATATTTTCAAACATTAAAAAAATGTTTTTTTAATGTTTATTCATTTTTGAGACACACACACACACACACACACACACACACACACACAGAGTATGGACAGGGGAAGGGCAAAGACAGAGGGAGACACAGAATCCCAAACAGGCTCCAGGCTCTGAGCTGACAGCACAGAGCCCAACGCGGGGCTCAAACCCACAAACTGTGAGATCATGACCTGAGCCAAAGTTGGACACTTAACTGACTGAGCCACCCAGGAGACCCCAGGTTCAAATATTTTTAATAGACATGCTATAAGGTCAGTTTCCCCCCTTGCTGTATATAGTTTCCTCTCCTCCACCCCAACTCCCCACTTTTTGGAAAGAGAATAAATATTTATACTTCTTTCTAATAGGAAGAGTTTGGGTCCTCCCTTCAGGTCCACTGAGTTTGTATCTTGCTCTTGTCTCTCAGCACCTTAGTGGTATGTTACTTGAAATTTGGGTAAGCCTCCTTTATCCATCTTCATTAAAATGCTGAACAGCATAAAGTCAAGGACAGAGACATGTGACACACCAATAGAGAGCTTCCCTCGGGCTGGCATGAATCCTATTCAGGCTCCCCCTTAGCACATTGCCACCTTATGCACACCTTGCTCTCAAATTGCTCAAAACACAAAAATGTTTCGGAACAAAAATGACCAAATTGAATCATGTATGGAAGGAGCATTGGACCCAACACATTAGGTTTCAATTCTCATCTCTGAGACTTACTAGATCTATGAACTTGCACGGGTCACTCCAATGCTCTATAGTGCAGTATACTCCATCTGTGAAACCAGTATCGAAGTGGTTTTGAATCTAGTTGCAGAGTGCTGAATGAGTGAATCTCTTGAGATGTATGAGTGCTTGAGGTTATAATTCCATGACTCCCTCCAGATAGGGTCCTCCTCATGAATGCTGTGGTCTTTTTCATCTGCTTTAGTGTTGTTTATAATAGGTAGTCATTAGGGTGAAATCCCGTTAACCACCAATAAGATATAAATTATGACATGCACACATAAAGGGCCATTGTGCAGTAATTATGTGGTAGACAGAATCTTAAAGATGTGGAGAAATAAGTGAAAATAATGATTTTTTGGGGGAAAATAATGACTTTATATAAAAAATGACCCCTGAGCAATGTGGAAGGAAGTATATGAAAATGTGAAAAGTGGTTATTTTGGGGTGGTAGGATTATGCATCATTTTTTCCATTCATTTTATTTTTTTTAGTTTGTTTATTTATTTATTTATTTATTTATTTATTTATTTTGAGAGAGAGCGTGTGCAAGCAGGGGAGGGGCAGAGAGAGAGGGAGAAAGAGAATCCCAAGCAGGCTCCGCGCTGTCAGCGACATGGGGTTCCATCTCAGGAACCACGAGATCATGACCTGAGCTGAAATCAAGACTAAACATGCCCGACCAACTGGAACCACCCAGGCACCATCCCATTTTTTCCATTTACTTTATTTATCTTTATGTTTTAACATTTGAATGTTACATATACCATTAAAAAACTGGAAAACATGGGATGCCTGGTTGGCTCAGTTGGTTAAACATCTGACTTTGGCTCAGGTCATGATCTCATGGTTTGTGAGTTTGAGCCCCTTGTCCAGCTCTGTGCTGATAGCTGGAGCCTGGAGCCTGCAGCCTGCTTCAGATTCTGTGTCTCTCCCTCTCTCTGCCCCTCCCCCACTCATATTCTGTCTGTCTGTCTGTCTCTCTCTCTCAAAAATAAATAAACATTAAAAAAAAACCTGGAAGACATTTTGAGATGCCTAAAACATTAAAAGCTTTATAAATGTTTATGCCCTTTAACTGTATGAACTCTATTCTGAGGACTTAATCTAAGTAAATAATTCAAGTTACAGAATATGCTGCATCCAAAGATGTTAATGTGATGTTATTTAAAAAGTATAAAATTGGGAACAGTCTAAAAGTGCAGGAATGATTAGATAAAAACACATCATCTATTTAAAACCAAAGGCAGACGTAAAATTTTGTAGGTAAAGTCTGTAATAGCAAAATCTTACAAAGTAATGTTAAGTGAGAAAGTAGAATAGAATTATATTCTGATTATAACTTTACCTTTAAGAAAAAAACAAAAAATAAAGCACTAAAAATATCTGGACTGCAGAAGAGTGATTGTTTTGGGTGGTGAGGCTCAGGATCATTATAAAATGTTATTTAACTTTTCTACACTTTGCAAATATAAACATTTGTGTAAATAGGAAAAAAAATGTGGTTATTTAAAACTCAAAAGTACCTGCTCTCTGGGAAGGAGACTGGTGGGTTGAGCTTATCTCTTTCTGAGGAACCCACTTGTGGGGTTGTGGGGAGACAAGACCGATAAACTGCTGTCCTTCTTCAAAGGCCCCAGAGCCCCACCCCACCCAGCCAGGGGCTCTGGGGCCCCAGCCACTCGCTGTCAGGTGCAGCATACTCCCTCCCAGTCTGATGCAGCCTGGGCCCTGAAGGTCTAGTTCGCGATGTCGTTTTCTCCCACGGGTGCTTGAAATCCCCAGAGAGATAGGGAGGGGGCCTTCGATCCACTCAGGCCTGCCCTGACCAGGAAAGTCCCCTTGTACACTTATTGTCACCTTATGCTACTCCTTCCCAGTGGGACACTTTTGATAACGATGATGATGCTGACGAATGACAATAGCTCACTGAATTCCTAGAAGGCGCCACTGATATTAGAGAGTATTTCAGTGAATCCCCACAATGATGCCTGTACACCCTTGAGAGATATGCATAGTTATCTTCATTTTATAGGTCAGAAAGCTGAGATTTAAAGGGATTAGGCCATTTCCTCAAGATTGCACAGCTAGTAAGTGGCAGAGCTAATTGACTGTCCCTGGTCCATGCTCTTGACCACTGTCTTGATGCAGGTTGAATGTCCAACTCATGCTCTCAGCTATACCGTCCCCCCCCCCCCCCCCCCCGCCTGCCAACCTCTTCCTTGCAGGTACCACTTCATCACTTAAACTGGCCGGGACTGCCTTTTCTCACACCATTCTCCAGTCATCCTTCTCCCCCGAACTCCCTGAGATCTGAGGCAGCAATTTCAGGAGGTTTTGGGGACACACACACAGACACACACACGCACCCGGCACCTTCCCATTACATGCCATTTCTGAATGGCATGTATATATGATGAAACTGAAGCCACACAGATACAAGTCACAGGGGTCCAGGGCACCACCAGAACATAAATTCCGAAGCGTTCCATTTATTTGTCATGGTCTGTGACAATGGGGGTCTGCCCCACAACGGGGCAGGATGTGCCTGACTGTTCTCTGTGTCAGCCCCCAGCATCCAGGACAGGGCCTGGCACCTCAAGTGGACTCCATAAAAGTTGTTTGAATAAATGAATGAAGGAAATAACTAATGAACGTTTTAATGGTATCACATATAGCTTCAGTTTCTTCATCTGTCAATAGGTAGGGTTTCCCCTCTCCTTTGAGTTGAGAGCTGTGGAAGGGCAGGGAATGGACTGTATTCCTTGTGTATGTCTAGCCCTCACTGCATTACCCGTAGACAGGATGTACTGTCAATAAAGGTCATTTGGGTGGAGCTGAATCCCCCCAGGCTCCTAGTAGGGGTCTGAGAATGGGTGAAGCAAGGCCTAATGCATGCCCTGCACACGTCTCAGAGAAGGACATTTTGCTGTGAAATTACTGAAATGGATCATGCTATCTGCCTCCTCACTGCAGAGTCCGTGTGCAAAGTGCCTTCCTGAATCTGTAGAAGGGGTTCCCGCTTGAGAGTTAGTCCCAGGCCTCTGAGTTGGGCTTCAGGATTCTAAAACTGGCTCCGAGCCAGACTCAGCTTCGCCTGGAGGACTGATGCCTGGCCTTCCATTTCTGTTTGCTGAGCACCTGCGAAGGGTCAGGAATCAGAATGGGCTGCTGCTGCTTTTCAGGCAAGAGCTCTTTTAATTGCCTTGTACGTTCGTCTTTGGTTGAAGAAACCCAGGAGGGTAAAACGACCTGACAGGAGAGGTTTCCCACACAGTCCCTGACAGGATTTCTCTGGGGGAAGGCCCTCCTGCCTGCCCGCTTGCCCAGGACTCTACAGCTCAGAATATTCTATCAAATAACCTCCTTTTTGAGCTCTTTTTCCTCCCCCCCCCCCCGCCCCCACTCATGTCCCCTCTCTCTCGCCCCATCTTCCTTATCCGCCACAGAACCTATGTACGGTCAACTGCCAAACAGCACTTTTGAATGGAAGACCGAGTGAGCCTCATCCCCCTCCTCCCTACTCTTGCCTGCCCTCTCTCCCCCACCTGCACACACGCGTGCACGTGCACACATATTTCCCCTTCAGCCACACTCACCGCCACGCCAACACGGCAGCCTCAAGAAGCTAGTAGAGTCATTATCTTATTTTGCTCCCACACTCAGGAAGTCCTGAAGGCTCCGGGCCACCCAAGGGGGAAAAGGGTCCGCTCGAAGCCTTTGGAATGACTCAGTGGCTCAGTGGCCAGCACGGGACCCAACCATCAGAGGTGTTACTTCCTTGCTTTCTGAAAGGGGCAGTTTTTAGCAGGCTTGCTCTGATTCAATGGAAAGGCTTTATTTCCATCAGGTTGGAAGGTTTCAGGTTTCAAGCAAGCACACAGCAGTTCAGTTCTGAAGGGCTACCCTGGCCCGAGACTGGAGGACGCACCTACTCTCCCAAAGCAACACGGTGGGTGCAGGGCTGTCCCAAGCTCTGTCATCTGAGGTACAGCTGAGAATTCCCTTCCCAACTTTAAAAGTCCTTGAGATAAACTTCGAGAGGGACAGCTAGCAATAACGTCCTACTACAAGAGTATAGCATTTACCGTTAACCAAGTACCTTTACAGATAAATATCTCCCTTGGACCTCACCACAACCACAGCAGACGAGAAAGATTTTGATTCCCATGTCACAGATGAGAAAACTGAGTTCCGGCAAAGCAGCACAGCTTGTGCAAGACAGTAGTACAGGTGGAGCTCACACCCAAGTCTTCTGGATTCCAGAGCTACTTTCCTTCATCTTACTGGTTTCCCTCTTTGCTCTGCCCCCATTAAAATGGCAGACCCCGGGGCGCCTGGGTGGCTCAGTTGGTTAAGCGTCTGACTCTTGGCTTCGGCTCAGGTCGTGATCTCGCAGTTCGTGAGTTCGAGCCCCACGTCGGGCTCTGCAAGGACAGTGTGGAGCCTGCCTGGGACTCTCTCTCTTCCTCTTTCTCTGCACCTCCCCTGATCTACCCTATCTCAAAATCAATAAAAACTTAAAACAAAAAATGGCAGATCCCTCCGGTTTGGTCATTATCTCGCTGCTTAATCGTCAGTAACACTTTTGCAGTGATAAGCAGAGGTTCACTGAGAACATGATCACGTTGTGACCGCCCACAGGACTGACCTCTGGGGGAGGGCCTCACTCCAGGGGCTGGAAGAGCCACGCATACATGCCAAACCACACCTGTCAGCCAGGGCCATTCTGCCAGAAATGAGCCAACCCAGGCATTAGTACCTTTGTGTTGCCCCCCGAGGTGAGATTTCCTCAATTCCTTAGGAAGCCATCTCTCTCTCTGTCACCATTTTCTTCCAGGGTGACAGCAGAATTCTGCCCCCACAGCTGTGTCTGCATCCTGTCCGTTTCCGTGTAGCTGAGTGGCCCGCCCAGCTGGAGCTCTGCGTGCCTGCCATCCTCCCAAGCGCTTTGCTGGAGGAGCCATTTCTAGGAGGAGAAGTCACGTTGAGTGTGGGCCCTGGCCTGGATTATGCCCCTCCGGTCACAGGGGAAGCCAGGTGGATGGCAACTGTCTATAAAGGGTCACCTACCGCTCAGCCCGTGAGTGGAAACACGGAGGGGAGGCCCCACCCATTCTGGTGATGTGGTGGGGCTCCCAGGATCCCTGTGGGTGGATGAGCCGAAGGTCTTCTGTGCACCAGGAATGGGAGTCACTTCGTTTTCCCCTTGCCTCACATTCTCCGTCCACCGGAATCAGCGGAATTTCCTGCAGGCCGGCAGTGCTCCCTGACTTCGGGAGCGGTGGCAAGGGACTGGTTTTCTTGTGCTTTCCCAACATCTCTCCATGACATTTTCGCTGTTTCCCCACCTCCCATAGTGACCCTGTGCTTTTCCCTACTGTAATCACACAATAATAAGAACCACAACAAAACTCAACTCCTATCTACTGAGCATATCAGCCTTAGTAAATCTTCAAACCATGCGGAGTAGGTATGGTCACCGCCATCTTATAGTTGAAGATATGGAGACGTAGAGAAGTCAAGAAACTTGACCAAGGTCACCCAGCTGGTAAGTGGCTGTTCAGAACCATGTGGACCTGCTTCAGAGTCTGGATCACTCTTGGCAATTTCTCCCCAACTCAATATACCAATCCTGTGTTCCATCAATTAGGTCCACCAACCGATAGTGTCTACAGATTCCAACCGCCCCTACCCCCAACCCACCTATGGGCCTGGGCACCTGGAGGGACTCAAAAAGCAGGAAGCCATAGCCCCTGCCCCTGCGTTCCAGAGGAGCTGGCTAAGGAGACAAGACAAAGACCAGAAATTCACATCCAACCTCTTTGCCACCTTTGCCAAGTCACTTCCTCTCTCGGGGCCTCAGTTTTCTTCTCTGCAAAATGAACTGGTTGTACTAGGAGATCGCAAGTACAAAATCCTACTTATCTGTGATCAACTAAGCACAGCCCACCTAATGAGAAGGTGGGGATACTGGGGCCCAGGGATTAGGACTGTCCCCAGGAAAATAGCTAGAGCAAAGCCAGAAAAGAAAACCATGAGATTTGATCCTTAGAAGAAAACTGCCTGGTTACTAATAGGACTAACACCCAAGAATGAACCCAGTGGAGGCCCTGTATAGGGAGGAGGCTCACTGCTTCCAGGTGCTTCTGTAGCTGACAGAGACCAGAGAGCTTCATGCTGATGTGGGTTTCCCCTTAGTTCTTGGGCACTGACAGAAAAGTAAGCTGCTTGCTTCTGATCCTTTTGCTTCTACCTGTACTACAGGGTGTCCTGAGAGCAGTCAGCCTCTAGATCTGTCATTTAGAAGCCATTTTCCTTAGAAGGCAGGGGCCCAGTTGAAAGGCTGCCTTCCTTGCAAGGCACCTGGGTATAAATGTCCACGGCTCGCGGTGTGTCCTAGAGAAGGGAGTGTTGGCATTGGTTATGGAGGAAGGGGATAAGTGGCTTGTTGACAGATTTTGTTGCAAAGTTTCTTTCTTAGTTGTGTTGCCTGTTTTTCCCATGCTGATATGGAAGACACATTTTGAACCTGGGTGACAGTTTTTGCCCCTCCTGACCATATCTTGTAACAATGGGGTATGAGGCCACTTTAGATTTGTGGGCCAGAATGCCATTTATATGACACTGTGCACACATTTTCTCAATCTGTATGTAAATTATTATTGGTATATAATTAGAGCGAGGTGGGATACTCTTCATAATGCTCGTTTTACAGATGGGGACACTGAAATTCAAGGAACTGATGTGCTTAAATCATCCAGTGTGATATCCAGGGCAAGGTGGGCTCAAATGGTCTTTTCTATCTTCTCAGAGCCTGCGAACTCACACTCTCTCATATTTCTTTTTTCTTTTTTCTTCTCATTCATCCCTTTGCCCCCTTTATACCCAAAGCTCTTCTATACATGGACTTCACTCACTCCTTCAACTAATGACATGGAAAGCCATTGCTTTCTATGCCCTCACTGGGCTCTCAGTTTAGGAGAGAGACGATCAGAGGGTAGGCTTACCTCGCTTTGTCTATTATAATCATATGAATCTATATTTGCGAGGTGCTTTTAATTTTTAGAAATTAAAAACAAAATCACAGGTGTAATTTCATCACTGAGGATATGGTAGGAAGGCCAAACAGGATTTAAAAGGGAGGGCAGCTATTTCCCCAAACACCTCCTCTGCCAGGTACTTCACGTACAGTAACTCATTTCTTTTCCGGGACAGCCCTGCCCGGGAGCTGTGGTTACTCCTCAGATTGGTTAAGCAACTTGCCCAAGGTCACCCGGTTAGTAAGTCAGATCCAGGATTTCAAAGCAGACCCATCTGTTCCCCAGCTACCCTTCTGTGGCTGTGGCAGATCTCCCCACTGCCAATCCAGCACCATCTCTGATTCCAGGACGTGGGGCTCAGATGTCATATGGCTCCACGGTTTGAAGTGTATCCTTGGTCCATCTCACTGTAAATGCCCTGAGAACAAGGCCACCCCAAAAGCTGTCCGTGTCCCAATCTCTGGGACTTTATATGGTAACAGGGACTTGCAAGAGTGATGGATAAAGGGCCCTGAGGTGGGGAGATCAGTCTGACTTATCCAGGTGGACCCTTGTAATCCCAAGGTCCTTCCAGGGGGAGGTGAGAAGGTAGAGGAGGAAGGAGGAGAGGTGAGGGGGGAAGCAAGAGGGTGAAGTGAGGGGAAGGGGCTAGGAGACAAAGGAACACGGGTCACCTGCAGAAGCTACAAAAGGCAAGGAAACATTCACCCCGAAAGCCTCCAGAAGGACCCCTCCAGGTCGACACCTTGTCCAGTGAAACTGACTTCAGACTTCTGGCCTCCAGAACTCCAGTAAGACCCTGTTTGTTCTTTTAAGCTTCCATTTTGTGGTCCTTTGTTAGAGCATCCAGAGGAAACTGATACAAGTACTACTTACCCACTTAAGAGAATACCTAAAGCCTTTAAAAAGTGTCCTTTTATATGTAAATGATCTACAGCAATTCATTGTATGCCAAAGCCAAGACTGGCTCTTGGATATTTGAATTAAAAATCATTAAAAAACATTTTTTTTAATGTTTATTTTTGAGAGACAAAAAGAGACACACAGAGCATGAGGGAGTGGGGTGGGGGTGGAGGGGTGGAGGGAGGGGTGGGGGCAGAGAGAGGGAGACACAGAATCTGAAGCGGGCTCCGGGCTCTGAGCGGTCAGCACAGAGCCCGATCCGGGGCTCGAACTCACAAACCGCGAGATCATGCCCCGAACTGAAGTCGGATGCTTAACTGACTGAGCCACCCAGGCGCCCCTGAATTAAAAATCATTTTAAGTTAGTAGTAAAAGGAAAAACTGTACTGGCCTGGGCTCGACAAGGCCTAATTTAATATTGGCGGTATGGGACTTTTGTTTATGTATTTGAAGGAAAGTTTTAAAAGCTCTGTATCAGACTTCTAATTCAGACTGACCTCCCCTCAATGTATCTAGGAAGGAAGTATACTAAGGACACAGGAAACAAAGACTAACACTCTTAGCACGGAGGAAAGACTTAGCAAGTTAACTGCTCTTGCCTATGTGTTAACTTCCATTCTGGTGAAGAATTATTTGTTCAGTTACACATTTCCGTTTGAAACAGAGGTGTCTACATAGAAATATGTAGCTTTTTGGCACATAATGTAATTTATCAATTTCCTATGCATGATATATAATAGCTTATAATTCTAAATCTTAGAACGAGGCAAACATATTAACCATTAGCTTTGGAACCAGTGTGTAAATATAAAGAAAATTCACAGTTTGCATCTCCTTCTCCCAGAAGGAGCTAGCATGTGGATTTCAGCCTCACGTTTGTGGATGTGTTTGTGTTCTTGTGTAAGTGTTATTCACAGAGATGTTGTTTGTCACACGTATCTTGTGCAGTTACCACTGACTGCACAAACGACTATTTGTAATAATGACGGTTTTCATTGTAACCCTTTGGTTGATGAATATGAACTTGAACGATGTGATTCAAACATCAAATTGGCATAGGCTACGGTGAGAGTCATGGTTATCATTAGGTGTGACCCACCTGCTTTCCGAAGCAGCTAAGCGGATGTTCACGGGGGCTCACTTACAGTGACTTAAACAACAGAACACAGACAAACTCTAGATACTTAGAGCGGTGTCTGCCACTATTTTCCTGGTGACAGCTCCGGGTAGGCCCCACGGGGGGGGGGGGGCTGACAGAAGTATCATCGGCTACACTCTCTGGAACTGCAACAGAAACATAAATACGAAACACAAAATATTAATCAATCATGAACTAGTTTGACTCGAATGATACCGACTTGGAATTGTAAGAGCAACTGGAGATGTCACCGAGAAGGAGGGGGAGATATGAGGCTCAAACTGGACCTTTAAAAGAGAGAAAGAAGTCTTAAGTCAATCAAAAGGATACACCCAGCAGATGCGGGGTGGACCCGGGGGGTTTATCTGAGACTTGCAGGTGCACCCTGCCAGAAGCAGCTTGCACGCTATTGAAGTGAATTTGGGGTCCCAGTAACTATCTTCTCTCCCTCTGTGTTATCCTCAGGGTAGGACATATACAAACACTGCCAGATACTTTTATTTTGAAACAGCCTAGCTGCTGTTGCTTGGAGATGGACATTAACAAACCTTAATGTCCAGACATGATGCTGAGTGGTCATCCTATAGCTTCTGTATCCTAAGGCACAGGACCACCCCTACAGCAGCTTCATTAACATCACAGGCTGCTATCGACAGGGGTCCATTTTATGATTCCGTCTATATGTTTTGTTGGGGGTTGGTGTTAATTCAGAATGAGCGTGCGCATAGACTATATCAACATATTTCAGTTCAGAACCTGTTGTCTGACCTATTCTAGTGAAGACCCTGCCAAGTGGCTTTTGTCACCCCCTCTGGAATGACATCACCGGGATCAAGTCTTCTTCTTTCGTTGTAGCCTCCTCCAACTCATGCCCAGTCCTAGAACCTGAATCAGTCTGCAAAGCCAAACGGATGCCAGTGGGAGGGTTGGGGGGGGGGCGGGATTTTAAAGGAAAACTTAGGAAGCTAGGGAGTAAGGAGGAATGATTCTTTCCTACTACCCAAATTTTCAACGTTGCTCTCTTTCCATATTTCCTTGCCTTGAAATCACTGCTGGAGTCTCTTCTTGTCCAAAGACAGGTAAGTGACCCAGGGGCATCTTTAGAACAGCCAGAACTGTAAATAACATTTTAATGGCAATAGACCATTGCTACTTTTTTCCCCCCTTCCATTCCACTTGGCTGGGGCGGGGTGGGGAGCCCAAAAGACTACTTTACTCTGAGGCCAAAGGACAGGTGTGTGAATGTCCTCCTGGGCAGCGTGGGCCTGCTGGAGGACAGCCATGGGCCACTGAGCCACTTCGAGTCGACTGCCCTGAAGATGGTCCAGACCTGCTGCTGTCTGTGACATAGGGGCCAGGGGCTGCCTGCTAGCCCAGCAGGAGCCGCCCCAGTGTGCCATCGGCTGATTCCTCACCTACGCATCTGGAAGCAGTGAGTCTGGCAATGACAACTAAATCCTAACAGGCATGTGTGGGAAGACCGTGAACCAACCACTCTTCCTCTGGGTATTTGGCCAAACGTGCACTTGGGGCGCCCCTTCCAGGAGCAAAGAACCCTTCTTACTCTTTAGTGACATCTGCCTCTTGCAGAAGAGGCACTCTGCCAGGTAGGGGGCATGCCTTGGACCATACAGGTAGGCAGAGGGTGAAAGACACTCTTGGTCAGTGACTTCTAACCCACAGCTTTGCCCTTTGGGCCACACCACCCTCCCTTCTGCCTGTTTCCTGGGTTGTTATCAGATCCAACTTCTTTATCTGAAAAATACTTCTCTCTCATTTTCCCATTTTTTTCTTCTTTCCCCACCTCTATTTGTTTTTATTCCTATTTTGTGTTGGTTTAGACATACTTGTTGGGGAGGTAGATCAGGGAGGCCCCCAAATATTTGGACTGGGTGGGCTGCTATCACATATGGACACATTTGCCTACAAGGCTTACTCCTCCCTAACAGCTGGCATCTGGAGCGGAGAGATGGCTGCAGCCTCAGAATCTGGAGACACACAGCTGCCATGTGGCCCAGCTAAGGGCTGGCTTCCTGCTCCTACAGATGGCCAGGGTGATGCTTCAGGGGTGCTGAGCCTCCCCACCCTCACCCCAAACACACAGGGCCCTGCAGCCCATTTCTTCTGAGAGGAGAGGCTTAAAGACCGTTATTATGTGACAGTCATAGCCTTGACCTTAAGTCACAGGTCAGGAATAGACCCAAAAGGGAGCATCTCTGGGAACGACTGAACACCTGCGCTGGTTTGAAGCCAGAGAGACTTCCTGCCCACCTACTGTGCCTCAGTTTCCCTATATGAACCATCTACCTAAAAGCAACATCATGCTCTCAGAATAAAATTTTTGGAAAAACCTGAAAAATATAAAGAAAAAATTATCCACAATTCTCCCATTAACATTGCTGTTTTCACAGATCTTCTACGTAACTGAACCATGTTGCAGGTACAATTACTTATCCTGTTTTTAAATGGTAACCTTTTCTTATTGTAAATGTAATACATATTCGTTATGTAGCATTCAGAAATTTCAAACACAATCTATTATTATTATTATTAGATGCCATGAAGAAATGTAAATGCTACCAATATAATAAAAAAGGTTATCTGTTTATTTAAAAAAAGAAATTTCAAACCCAAGAAAAGAGAAATGACTTTTTGTTACTCCACTGAGAAATAACATTTATGTTGATGTATATTTTTCCAGTCTTTTAAACAAGCCTAATATACCTGAAGGGAAAAAAAGCATAGTGGATTCATAGTTTACATGCCTTTTCGTAGCTTTTCTTTTTCACTTTAGTTTTTTCCTTTTTTTAAAAAAAAAAGTTTATTTATTTTGAGAGAGGGAGAGAGAGAGAGCGCGAGTGAGCACAGGGGACAGGCAGAGAGAGAAGGAGAGAGAGAATCCCAAGCAGGCTCCATTCTGTTAGTGCAGAGCCTGACGCGGGGCTCAATTTCACGAGCTGTGAGATCATGACCTGAGCCGAAAACAAGAGTCAGATGCCTAGCTGACTGAGCCACCCAGGTGCCCCTCCTTTTTCGCTTTACTCGGCAGGAATAATTTTTCTGTCATCAAATGTTCTTTTTCATGTATGATGATAGACTATAACAAATATGCTTTATTTTTTTTTAACAAGCTTTCTCTTTGTTAGCCCTTTGTTTGGTTCTAATTTCTCCTCATCATGAACAGGGCCAATTGTGGCTGAATCTTTGCCCTCCCCTGTTCTGCAATAACACCTCCGAATTCCCTGAACCGTCCTAGATTATGGCAGGACGGCACCTGACGAAATGTACGAAAATACTTTGAGAAATAACTACGACGCGTTA
The DNA here is from genome assembly GCF_023721935.1 of Panthera uncia. Taxonomy (NCBI): domain Eukaryota; kingdom Metazoa; phylum Chordata; class Mammalia; order Carnivora; family Felidae; genus Panthera; species Panthera uncia. The sequence continues at coordinate 166,796,811 of NC_064811.1, forward strand.
TTGCATTTGTCAGTTAATTCAGGATGTAGGCGGTGTTGGTGGAGATGATGCATGTACTAAGCAAAGGATAATAATAAAAGCAAACACATGGTACTTTCTATGCACCAGGTGCTGTTCTAAGAGCTTCACGTTAGCTTTAGTATATTTAATCCTTACGACTCTACCAAGTATGCGCATACTATGAACTGGCTTCGCCTTCAGATGAGGAAATTGAGGCACAGAAAGGTTAAGTATTTTGTCAAAGGTCACAGAGCAAGGAAATGGTGGAGCTGGGATTCTAAGCCAGACTTTCTCCCAAATCCATACATGTAAACCTCTTGTAAGAAGCCAGTCCTCCTGACAGCGGGTGATTGGGAAAAGAGGAGGAGTGGCAGGGTGGACAGAAATATGTAAGATTTTGGTGCACTCATGACGTCCCATGTGCTAGTAAATAGGGGCTTCACAGGGGCTTATGGGAAGGGGCTCATCAGCCTTTAGGCTCTGCCTCAAAGGTCAGAGCACTTTGACGATAGCACAGAAGTGATTATTTCAAACAAAAGTTATCTTCTAGACATATGCACTGCATAGTTAGGAACAAAATGACATGATGTGTTTTGTTTGTTTGGGGTGTTTTGTTTATCATCCGGGTTGGGGAGGGGGCCTAACGAACAGACCAGACAGGGGATAAGTGATACAAAATCAGCCAAGAGTTGATTTTGTTAAAGCTAAGCGGTAGATACACGGGAACTGTCTCTACTCTTGCATTGGCTTGAAAGTTGTCATAGGAAAACATTTTTTTTTTAATCTCAAATTAATGGAAACCATCTTGACAATAAATTTCGTAAAAAAATAAAAATAAAAATAAATCTCAAATCATTGGACTGTTCACGAATGACCTTTGCGGGATATTCCAACCCAGAGTGTAAAGATTCAGAGTCGAACATAAAGATAAACTCACCTCTTGACTGCAGCTTTCTGAAAAGCTTCCCCAGTGTTGATCAGTCCATGGAAACATCCCCTAAGGCCCAGCTCCTCCTTGTGGACCAGGGGAGTGACCATTACGGGTTTATTCATTCATTCAGGAGGTGTTATTTTTCATCTTGAGCCCAGAGATGAGCCGTGAGGGGTATAGCTGAGTTTCAGAGATGTGATATACAAATAAAAAAGTTGACACAAGGTAACAGTTCAGCAAACGCCCCAAACCTTACAGGAAGCTCAGTGGGTCAGGGAGGCGGCCATGTGTGGTATGCCTCTGCCCAGGGCTTAGAGTTCCCAGGTAGGGAGGAAGGGTGGACGGACTGGGGAGCCCAAGAGGGCGTCTCTTTGTCCCCAGTCACTCTCTTCACGTCCAAGGGGCCTGGGGCTCATGGCCGAGCCTGGGGCAGAGGGCGCATGTGGGATGCTGTCAGCTTTTCTACTCCCCTCTATTTTATAACCACTGGCCCTGGGCTCCACTTTGCAAAGGGAGATGTACTTTCCAGCTGGCTGAACCAAAGAGACAGAAAGCACCTGTACATCAACACCTCCGAATAACATAGGGTGAGCCCAGGGCCTCATAGGGTGCCTCATCGGGTGGCAAAAGTGAAGACAAACCAGGCTGCTTTGTATTTCCTCGGTGACTTAATTGGCCAGGAAGAATAGTAGTGTAAGACGATATATGCAACCTACTCCCGAATGGATTTGACATGATAAGAGGCAGATTAATAGGAAACAAAGCCCCAAAAAGGTGAGGGAGGCCGGTCCCACCGACAATGAGCGAGTGGAAGAAACTTCTGTGTGCTCAGAAAGATCCTAGTGCACCTCAGATCACGTGATCCTCCTCTACCAATAGAAGCTCGGTGAGCTTCCACCCTCCCCCACCCTCCTCGTCCTCCACCGCCGCCTCCCTCCCTTGAAAGCTAGTGTTTATTTAGTTCCTGACTTACTCACTATGGTTTATGCCAGGATTTAGGGTAACAGAGAAAACCGAGAGCCGTAGCTCTGTAATTAGACCGCTCCTGGATTTCAGGCAGGGCCCATCTGTGAATATGCCTGATTTTTCCGATCTGGAGGCAACAACAGAGGGCCAATCTGCGCAGCTAGAGCGGCCCCCAGTTCCTTGATCTGCCCCCACCCCCCCCAGATGTGGCATACCCCAGGGTCACAGCTCAATGGTGGAGTCACCACACCCTCCTGCCCATGCCTGCCAGCCCTCCTGGGGCGCTGATGGCCTTGTCTTCTTGGGGACGGAAAGGCCAGTGGGAGGAGGGGCATCCCTGGAGTTAGGTGCTCCTTGGGTTACAGAGAAGCTGCTGGGAGGTCTGACTGAAGCCCTCCGGTAACTGGGGTCCTTAGTATTAATTTCCATTTTGCATGGTCAGGCCAGCGCTCTCACTGCCATGGACAAGATGGAAAGGTAAGTCCGCCCTGCTCCCAACCAATCCTGAGAAGCAGGGAGCAAGACTGAAAAGTGCAAAAGCTCAGTCATGCAGTGCTCGTCTGTCAGCACACAGGCCTGTACCTGGAACAGGGACTCATCCAGGGGCTTCTTTGTGGGCCAGCAGGCACCCATCTTCCCTGGGCACAGAACCCACAATTCCACCACCTGGACTCTTCCGTTTTTCCATGGCAATGCCTTTCCTTTCTCTTGGCTTTCCCAAATTTCACCAAAGTCTGTTAGGGGGTCAACTTTGCCTGTGAGATTTGCTCACTTGCTTATGTGCAAAGGGCCTAAGCTATTTTCATGATGACAAGGCCAAATAGCTCCAGCCTGAGTCTGTGATCTCAGGCCTGATTGTAACTTAGGTGCATTCATTAAAAAAAAAAAAAGAAAAGAAAAGAAAAAAAGGTCAAGTCAGGAATGAGCTGCTCCCAATTTGCTGCACAGGCCAGATGGAATCTGGAGAATTATGTTAACTCCTGTGTTTTACCTGTAAAAGAAATGCTGGCTATTTTACAACATTTCCAGAGGAGAGACCAAGATGTTGAGAGATCTAGAACCATGTCCTAAAAGGACTAGTTTGAGGAATCAGGAATGACAAGGCTGTGAAAGATAAAGCTGAAGGAGAGGCACCTTCAAAGCAGTGAGGCCTCTGTTGGTTTGAAAAGGCAGAACCGAGGTGAAGGAAGAGGGAATACTGGGAGACAGACTTTGAGTTTATAACAGCAAGAGCCTTCAAAGAATTCGGCTTTTTAAACATGGAAAGAGCTCAATGAGGCAGTGAGTCAGGACCTCCTCAGGCAGTAGTCAAGCGGAGGCTGAACAGCCACTCCTAGAAGTGCTGCAGGGGGATTCTTGCATTGGGCAGATTAACTCAAAGATTCTGTTCTTCTGTAACTGTCCAAAATGCAAGTTCAATACTTCATGAATTAGATATGGAGATAATATGAAAAATTTTCAGTAGCTGCTTAGAAACTTCTAGACTTTTTTTTCCTTTTCCAGAAATGAAAAATGAATGAAGAGGAACAAATGGAAACCATGGATAATGTTTTTGGTTACATCCAGCATTTTGATGTCACGTGCCTTTATGTTCCTCTCAATTTCAGATCCTGTTTTCTTTCTTTTACTTCTACCCATATGTCATTTTATTTTCTCTATGGCTCCCTTTTACCCAGAAGGTTTTCATTTATGCCATAAGTGGCAAGGCTCTGGAACATTCTGGAAGAGTTCGAGGTCTGGTTATTTGTGAAATGATTAGAGCAAAAAATCTATAATGTCTCATCTGGACTGGTAAGTGTCTCTTTAAACTTCCCTCTCTTTTCCAACCACATCTTCTGGTCATAACCATGACTGAGTTTAAGAAAAAGCATTAATACTCTTAATATTATAAGAAAAGGGAAAAGAAGCAGAACTGCCCTAATTCTGGAGGAATACACAGGCAAGTACTACCACACTAATGTTGAAACAAAGAAAAGAAAGAAATGAAGAGTTTCCATAATACTAGAAATGACATATACAATAATTACAATAATTCACATAAGTACTGGCAAAAGCATACATATCAATTTTTTAATTTTTTTAATGTTTATTTGTTTTTGAGAGAAAGAGAGAGAGAGACAGAGACAGACCATGAGCGGGGGAGGGGCAGAGAGAGAAGGAGACACAGAATCCCAAGCTGGCTCCAGGCTCTGAGGTGTCAGCACAGAGCCTAATGTGGGGCTCGAACCCACAAACTGTGAGATCATGACCTGAGCCAGAGCGGGACGCTCAGCCGACTGAGCCACTCAGGCGCCCCAGAAACATACATATCAATTAAAACAGAAGACAGTCCAGAAACAGACTCAGTTCGGTATATAATTAAAGTCCCATTGAAAATCAGTAAGAAAAAGAGGACTTATTAATGAAATGATTAACTCTTTGGGGGGAAAAAGAGAGTCCCATCTCATCCTTCAGACTAGGAAAAATTCCCCAAATAAAGCTAGGGAAGCACTGGGGGAAAATATAGGTGAACATTTACATAATTTGGGGGGAAAGACTTTCTTACAAAAAAAAAACACAACAAAACTAAAGATAGAAGCTGAAGTAGAAAATTAAATATTTAATTAAAAATACCCATGTCAGAAAACTTAGAATAAGAAAATATAAAGGCAAATGATGGAACAGAAAAGAGTTAAAAACACACATGAAAAAGAGTCAATATCATAATAAATAAGAAGCTCTCTGTAATCAGTAAGAAAAAGGGGAGTGCCATAATAGAAGACAGAACAAAGCACACGAGTAGTAAATCAACACAGAAGAAACAGTGTCTAATGTTCATAAGGCAATTGAGCCTAGTAACTGATGGCGAATTAAAGCTATGAGGTTCCATTTTTTGTCTGTCCAATGAACAATTTTTTTTTTTTTTTTTTTTTGAGAGTGCAAGAGAGGGAAGGGCAGAGAGAGGGAGACAGAAGATCTGGAATGGCTTCTATGCTGACACAGCGAGCCGAGGTGGGGCTTGAACTCACGAACCCAACTGTGAGATCGTGACCTGAGCCAAAGTCTGACACTCAGACAACTGAGCCACCCAGGTGCCCTGAACAATTTTTTTAAGGTAAATAATTAGCATTGGTTTCAATTTGCCAAGGAAACTCTCCTATCCTGACGTGTGGGTGAATTGATGCAACATTTTTGGAAGTCTAGTTGGCACTATATCTCAAAAGCCTTGAAAATAATCAGACTCTTGGCCAAGGGAGTGTAGTTACGGGAGTTTTTTCTGAAGACATAATTAAGGCTGTACACCAGGGGTGAGCTGTAGGAACATTTGTTCCAACCCTGAGCAGAAACTGGAAATGATCTAAACGTCTAACAATAAGTGATCTAATAATAAGTGACATGTCCTATGTAGCCATGAAAGATGTTGTTGAAGAGTATTTCACCATGTGGAAAGATGTCCAGAGTGTGTATTTCTGTTGCCGTTGTTGAAGTAACTGCCGTAAATTTATTTTGTTCTAGTCGGTTTTTAAAAAAAACTTTTTTTAATGTTTATTTATTTCTGAGACAGAGACAGACAGAGCATGAGTAGGGGAGGGGCAGAAAGAGAGGGAGACACAGAATCCGAAGCAGGCTCCAGGCTCCGAGCTGTCAGCACAGAGCCCGACGCGGGGCTCGAACTCACCGCGAGATCATGACCCGGGCTGAAGTCGGACGCTTAACCGACTGAGCCACCCAGGTGCCCGGTTTGTTTTTTTAATTGAACAAGAAGCAAGACTTAGTCTGGAAGCTTCAAGCCCTGGCGCAGAATTGCAACTCGAGGGTGCTTTGGGGTCTCAAATCGTTCTCCGGGACACAGCCTCAAGCACGCAGCCTCTGGCCTGGAGAGCTTCTCTCTGGAAGAAATAGACCCATCCGTGAGGTGTGGCAGCAGGCAGGACTCCTGGGAACTGTTGGCTGTCAGCTGGCTGCTGCTAGGTGTCTCCAGGCCTGGAGCCCTGCGCAAGGCACTGAACAGCACATCAGATCCCATCCAATTACCACCTGGTTTACAGTAAATACGCCTCCAGGCCCGGGGGCCCCAAAGCCAGCCGGTGGTGGCGGTGGTGGTGGCAGAACGGCAGGCAGGCGCCCAGGAGCAAGCAGGCTTTTGGGAGAGACTTTGTTTCCTCCTCCCTCCCCTCCCCTTCCTACCTCCTTCCCCTTCCCTCCCCTACTCTGAGGATAGGCTTGAAGCTAACACGATTTGGGAAAGGCCAGCCTCTTTAAGAAAAAAAAAAAAAGCACAAAATTATGAAATAAAATTTCACTACAGGACTTCAAAAGGAGTCCATGTAAGTGAGGGGCTTAACCTTCACAAGCTTTGTGGTAGATACACCTTTAATCTTGATTTCGGTTTCCATCATTTCCATGAATTTCCTGTTTTTGTTACATATGTACTCCTAAACGATATCAAGTGTCTTTTACACATTTTTGAGCTTTCTATAAATGATATGCTCTATGGTATTTGTGTGGAAACCTGTTTTTTACTTGTTGTTTTTTTTTTTTTAATTCAACATATTTGGGAAATGTATCCATGTTGATATGTATAGCTTTAGTTTCTATAAATTGCTATATACTATTCCACGGTGTGATTGTCAGAACTTATCCATTCTCCTGTTGCAATTTTTTTTAGTAAAAAAAGCAGGCTGTACAACAAAAGTAGGTTGTAAAAAAAAAAAGGCAGGGCGTAAAACAAACATACACGCGGCAGAGCAAGTCAATCAGTATCATTTTTCGGTGAGACTCAAATAGAACTAGGTCAATAAAACATGATTTAGAAAAGAATCTAGGAACAATGCAGCAAGTTGGTGTATGATACAACATTTCAAGTCGGTGGGGAAAAGTGAACTATTTAATGAATGGTATCAAATCAGTATTTATATGTAGACAAAATAAATGAAAGCAAGTCTCTACCTTAGATGATACACAGAATTATACTCTAGATGAATTAAAAACCTAAACCCTCAAAACAAAAGTTTTAAAGTAGTAGGGGAAACAAGTAAGGGGAAATATCATTACAATCCAAGGAAAAGGGAGACCTTGAAGAGGCCATGGAAAGCAAAACTCAAACAGTAAAACGCTAAACAACTTAAGTTCTTGAGTAAATGTTACCTAACTTGTAAACGAGAAAAAGAACTGTGCACTTGGCCCCTAAACAACACAGATTTGAACGGCATGGGTCCCCTCATACATGATGTCTTACAGTACAGCACTATATGTGTATTTTCTTTTTCTTTTTTTTTAATGTATTTATTTTGAGAGAAAGAGAGACAGCATGAGCGAGGGGAAGGAGCCGAGAAAGAGAGAGAGAGAGAGAGGGAGCCCCAAGCAGGCTTTGTGCTGTCAGCACAGAGCCCAATGCCATGCTTGATCTCACGAACCGTGAGATCATGACCTGAGCTGAAATCAAGAGTTGGATGCTTTACTGACTGAGCCACCCAGGTGGCCCTGTATTTTCTTATTCTTGTGATTTTTCCTAACATTTTCTCTCTTCTCCCTAGCTTACTTTATTGTAAGAATGTAGTAACAATAAAACGTAAAATATGTGTTAATCAGCTGTTTACATTATCAGCAAGACTTCTGGTCACCCACAGGCTATTTATCAGTAGTTAAGTTTTGGGGGATTCTGATTATATGCAGATTTTCCACTGGGGACGGAGGAAGTCCTCACTCCTAAGCCCTGAGTTGTTCAAAGCTCCACTATATAACAGAAGATACCCCAAACAATATTAAAGGCAAGCCAGAGGCTGAGAAAATTTGCAATACATGCAACAAAGAATGAGTATAACAGATATATATATATATATATATATATATATAAAACCCAACCTTTAGAAAGATGAGCAAAGGATATGAATACATAATTCACATAAGAGGAAATATGAATAGCTACAAACCTATAAGACACTCAAACAGTTTTTGTCAGGCAAATAACTAATTAAAACAGTGAAGAGAGTGGTTTACACCTACTACAACTGGCCATTTTGACAGGTCTGGAGGGCAAAGGGTCACTGAGACTGCTGGGACACTTCATATGACCCACAGCCACTTTGGAGGCAATGTGGGCATAGTCTCAGATCCAGAATTTCCCCTTGTAGAAATTTAAAATAGAGAGACGTGGGAAAAAATATATAAGACATTTATTGCAACATTGTTTGGGGTAGTGAAAAATTGTTAACAATCCTAAGGGTCCACTAAAGGCGGAGAGGATGATTAAATATGGTATATCCATACAATGGAATACCACTCAGCAGTTGAAAGAAATTAGCTTGGTTCATAAATTAACGCGGTTAGATTTCCAAAACATTGATAAGTTGCAATAGATGATTGCTAAGTTGCACAGTATGATGCCTCTTATGTAAAAATAATCCACAAACTATGTTATATATAATTATAAAACTCTGGAAGGAAACACACCAAACTCCCAAAAGTGGCTGGTCACTTAGATAGAGAGAAGGGCCTGGGATTATGAGACGTGGTCAATGGATGATTTGGTTTAATATATGATATTCTGGTTTTCTTTAAAAGATGCCTGTATTTATGTATCTCTTTAAAAGATGCCTGTATTTATGTATCTCTTGTTCAATTAAAAATAAAAGATTGGGGGGGGTGCCTGGGTGGCTCAGTCAGTTAAATGACAGACTCCTGATTTCAGCTCAGGTCGTGATCTCACAGTTGTGAGATCGAGCCATGCTTCGGGCTCCTAGCTGGGCATGAAGACTTCTTTATGATCCCCTCTTTCTCCCTTTCCCTCTGTGCCTCCCCCCTCTCTCTCTCAAAAAAAATAAAGATTAAATTAAATTAAATTAAAAGATTGGAAGGATTCATGTTTGCAGTCCTAACTCTTAGAATGAAACTATAAGTGATTTTTACTTCTTTTTTTTTCTTATCTGTATTTTCTAAAATTTCCACAATGTTGACGTATCACATTTGTGATAAGAATACAGTCATTTTTTATTTTTACAAAAAAAAAATTTAAGTAATCTCTATATCCAACATGGGGCTCAAACTCACAACCCCGAGGTCAAGAGTCACATGCTCTACCAACTGAGCCAGCCAGGCACCCCAAATACAGTCATTTTTTTCAAAGATTGATGAAAGTTTCAAAAATTCTTAAAAAGTTAGTTTTAGGTTAACCGTATTTTTTTTTTAATTTTTTAATGTTTATTTGTGAAAGAGACAGAGTGTGAGTGGGGGAGGGGCAGAGAGAGAGGGAGACACAGAATCCGAAACAGGCTCCAGACTCTGAGCCGTCAGCACAGAGCCCGACGCGGGGCTCGAACTCATGCACTGTGAGATCATGACCTGAGCCGAAGTCGTACGCTTAACCGACTGAGCCACCCAGGCGCCCCAGGTTACTTTTAAATATAAACCTCCTCCCCCGGACTTAGACACACAGCACTGTGTTTGGGAAGGATGGCAGGTTTTATCACAAAATTAGAAAAATCCCAAAGTTTGGAAGTATAGCAAAAGGTTCTAGGATTCATTTAGCCAAGCCTGGTTCAAGAGATTCTAGGCAAATGGCTCTTGCATTCTACTCACCAATGTTCTGTTACCCAGCACACTGCAAGGACTTGACTTGACTTACAACTTACTGACAATAAATATTTAACTACAGTTAAACATAGCTACTTTCTGGGAGTGAGTTTTCTCAGATGGCTGAGGGCATATCCTTTTAATGTCTTTTACGTTTTTTTTTTTTTTTTTTTTTGTATTGTAATGAGTTGGAGTAGAACTGTTTCTAGAATATTTTATCTACTTCTCTGCCTTTTTAAATAGAACACAGAACGTGTAGTTAGAGCTTTCCCAGTGTTGCCATTTCCCAAGACTGCTGCGAGTTACCCCATCAGTTTTCTGTCTATAGCACCCTCTTTCCTTCTAATCTGCCATGAATTTAGAAGTTAACTTCTTGGAGTTCTTTGTAAAATAATCAGCCTAAGAGGCTCAAGGCTCATGCTAAGAGGATTCCCCAAAATAAAAGAATGCACCAACTTTATGCCATCTTTTTAACTGAAATTAATTTAAGTTTTATTTTATTTTATCTTGTTTTGTTTTTTACTTCCTTCTGGTTTTCAGTGGTGTTCTCAAGGGATGGCTTAAGTCTGGGAGGTGGGACAGGTGGAGAGAAAAGAACAGCGTCACTCATTGCCAGGGTGATCTCCATCAAGGGCAAAGGTTTTGCTATTGGCACAGGGTTCTTGCCACAGAAATGAGAGGCCAAAAGATGAAATGTCTAAAAAGCCCTACACTGAGACCGAAACCGGAGTCACACAGCATCTGCTGTAAGAGTCTGTGGTTGGTGCAAGAATTTCCCAAGATACAGCAACTGATCATTAATGACGTCTTTGTCAGAAACAACCTGAAGCAGCCGAGAAAACTGGGAGCCGGGAGGTGGTGCAGGGGCAGAACTATAATCTCAGGCCTCCTTTGGGCAAAATCGGCAGGGGGAAGGTGAGAGGACATAAAGCAGGGCTGCCACGCTCAAGTATCACAGATCGAGACCTTTCTTAACGTGTGGGTCTCTGCGCTTTGCTCTTTCTTCTTCATGCTGCTGTGACCCAGAGGGCTGGTGACTCACCACTAGATCCCGACCCTCTGAGTGCAGGCAGTTATGGCTCATTAGATGTTAACTGCAGTGGTGGTGAGCAGATCTAATAAAACCACGTAAGAGAAAGTGCCCGGTGCCTTTCAGGAGCGCTGTCACTCTGAAGAGCGCAGGGCTGTGCACGTTGCCCCTGTGATGTGTCCGTGCCACGGAAACTCACAGAAATCCTACCACAAGGAGACGGCCTGTTCCCAAGTCGCATCCGGGGGCTGCGATGTTCATCTCTGGCCCTTGCCGTTTGCCAGTGTGGTTGCACTGCGTGTACGCTGAGGATGGTGCCCCGGGACAAGGCAGGGAGCCTGGGACAGACGGGCCGCCAGGGTCTCCCGGCTTCTTCCCCTCTCTGTGCCTCAATCTTCTTCAATCAAAGTGGAGCTTCACCTGTTGCCCTGCCTCAAGTCTAGCTTCCCGAAAGGTGAAAATAAGTCACCCCTGTGGACATGCTCAGAATTACGCGAGGAGGAAGGGGATGGTGTTTGGGGGGAGTATTGTGTTCAGGGGAGTATCCTCAAAGGTCTAATCCCGAGTGGGAAGTCGGGACAAAGCTCTGTGGTTTGCTCACTGGTCCTCTTCAGGGCAAAGCTCAGCCTGAGGGTTGCCCATTCTAGCTTTGGAACACCCACAGCCTTGGGAGGCCACGGTGAGCATGCTTAAATTTGTGGAATATTGGCCCTGGAAAGGACCCGAAAGATCAGTTCCCTCATTCTACAGACAGCAGTGGAGGCACAGAGAGGTGAAGGGACTTCTGCAAGGTTACACAGCTACTCCTACATCCAGGCCTTCACTTTATGAGCCCGGTGTCTTTTTCACAGACTTTCTCAAAGTGGAGTCCTCTGAGATTCCTTGTCCAAATCACCCCGTGTATAAATGAGGGCACAGGCGAGATGGTGGGTGTAGAGAGGAGAGTTGCTGAGAGATTCCTGGGTCCTACCTGAGACCCACTGAATTCAGAATCTCCGAGAGTGGGACCTGGGAATCTGTATGGTAGCACCAAGCAATTCCTAGGCAGTCCTGCTTTGTTTCAGCAACACGTTGAAGTGTTGCTTCTAAATGATCTATGTAGAGTAGCTACCATTTATAAATGGCCTCCGAGAGAACACAAAAAGGACACAGACTGCTAGTGGTCACTGGACAAAGCCATGCCCTCAATTAGCCACCGTGTGTGACAGTTAGCTTTGTGTCCTTTAAGCCACAATCACGCAGTGGAATGTTCTGAACAATCAAAGCAACTCGGGAAACACACAGACCTCATGTGGCGCGTTTAAGAGCCTTTCTTCTCCCGGGTCCTGGGACGGGTGTGCCCGCCTTGGCAGGTCCCCCCGGCTTATCTTAGCATACCCACCACCTCTCGGAGACATCTGGCTTCACACACGTGTCTCTGGCCTGACAGCAGATGGTTTCTGATGGGCTGAACCCATCCCTCTCCTAATCAACCAAAAAGGACCTGGCAGGTCCACGGGCGATAAATACAGCTGAGATCTCCCCTGTAGGAGCCCCTTGGGAGGTTGAAAATGGAATGCGAAGAAGTGATGGGCAGGCCAGCAGCTTCCACTGAGGGCCCACCAAGGGCACCGTGTACAACTTCTCTGCTGTTTCTACACTTCCAGACACAATCACGCAGAAAGGCTGTGGGACCCAGCTGGATCCCTGGGTACTCTGTAATGGCTTGAACCTTAGGGAAGATTTTCCTTGGGTGCCCATACACCCGACTGCTCCTTGTCTGTCTCCCAGCAGGTCTCTCCCCACCCTTCCCCACCCCACCCCCGGACTCCAGACAGCCTTGGCTGCTCTCTCCTGCTTGCCCGTCCAGGTAGCACGCAGCAAAGACAGAGCCAGGTTTCAAGAAGGGGCCCATGAGGGGAAACCACTCATTAAAAGACAAACCTCATGTCAGCAGTACCTAAGGGTGTGGCAGGACAGGACAGGCCTGCAGAAGTTTCCTGCAGTCTGCATTTATATTATATTTTTTCAAAGTTAGCGTTTTGGCTTGAGAAAAGGTAGGAAGGGCTGTTGGTTTTAACTTCTCTGAGAGCTGCAGTAGAAAATATGCCAGCGGCTCCAAGAGCGCAGGGGTCCGGTGTCCCCAACACTCAGTTCATGCTTAGCACTAAGAAGGTGTCCAAAGATGATGTGTCAGATGCATAAGCCACGGCCACTTCCTGCTGGGTGATACTCACTAAGGTGGTGGTGACTGACCGCACAGTCCAGGGTGTGGGCCACAGAATCCCAGGCTCAGAGACCCGCTTCTGTTGGTGCCCCAAGGGTACTCTGACTCCTCAGGTGTTTCTATATTTATCAAACACTCGAGATTAATGTGTGGAATGAGGATGCCAGGTTACCCGTGAATTTACACACTGAGAAATAAATGCGCGGGGGGCCTTGCACATTCCAACTCCGTAGGCAATCCCTGTGGAAACCCAAAGATGACCCGGATGGTGACCTGCTGAGCACAGAGCCAGAACCAGGGTATTTAGATGAATCAGACATTTTTTGACCGCATAATAGGTTTCAGCCCTTTACAGAACCATCCCACCAAAGGCAGAAATACCGGTGTGCTGTCGGCGTTCACGGCCCTGCGGGTCCTGGCATCAGAGAGGCTGGCAAAGGATGGGACACTGAAGGTTGTTCCCTCCTTCTTTTCTTCATCTCTGTCCAGACAAGTGCCGCTGACGTTTCTATCTGTGAGTCTGCTTTTACTTCTAGACTTTAACAACCCTTTCTGATTAACCCATTCCTTTCCCCCTTAGCTTTATTGAGTTATCACTGATACGCGGCCTTGTATAAGTTTAGGGCATACAGATAGCGACTGGCAAACATATATTATGAAACGTTTACCACAAGAAGTTAACAGCCATCATTTCACATAGTTACAAATAATGTGTGTCTTCCTTTTGGGATTTACTCTACTAGCAACTTTCAAATAGACCACATGGCAGTCATTATAGCCATCATGTTGCCTACTACAGCCCGAGTACTTATTTCTTTCATAACTGCAAGCCTGTATCTTCAGACCATCTTCCTCCAATCTCCCCACCCCCTACCCTGGCCTCTGGGAACCACAAATCGAATCTCTTTTTCTGTGAATTCTGCTTATAAGTGAGATCACACAGAATTTGTCTTCCTGTGTCTGACTCACTTCACTGGGCATAATGGCCTCAAGGTCCATTCCTTTTTCTTTTTTTTTCAAGTTTATTTATTTATTTTTGAGAGAGGGAGAAAGCACGAACCTGAGTTGGGGAGGGGCAGACAGACAGAGAAAGAGAGAGAGCGTTTTGGGCGCGGGGGTGGGGGGGGTGGATTCCAAGCAGGGTCCACACTCAGCACTGAGCCAAAAATCGAGAGTCTGATGTTTAACCGACTGAGCCACCCAGGTGCCCCCTTTTTTTCTTTAATTGAAATATTGCTATTTTCAACCAATGATCAGTCAGATTTTATAGACCTGAGCAACCTCTTCTCTCTTTCAAATGACTGCACACCTCCGGCGTATTGTGTGTAGATTTTCAAGTTTAGCACTCAGAAGAAAGCGAACTGTCCCTCATTGCCAAAGCCTTGAGGATCATCAAGCTCCCAGGTACTGACGGCCACCATAAATCAGGCTTCTAGATAGATCAGGTTAGGGAGTTTTGTTTTACCTTCTCCCTGACCCTCTCAGTGCTGTGCTGTATAGTACCAAGGGCTTAGGTGGATGTTGGTAAGAACCTCCAATGTCAGCTAAGGAGGCCACTGATGCTGAGGAAATCCCTCTCAGTAGGGGCTCAGAGTGGAAGAGTGTAGTGGGCACAGATTTGACCCACCCTGTTAGTGACCATTCCCCCCCCTACTTCTCTGCCACTTTCTCTCCCTTTCTCTGGGGACTGTCTGACCAGCCTGAGGAATCTCTGCTGTCACTTGGGAATGGACATTTTCGGGCTGTGAAATCTACCTCATGGTGACAGACAAAGCAGCACCCAAAAATCATGGGGCACAAAAAACTAGAGTCAGAAGGAAGCTGGGGGCGCCTGGGTGGCTCAGTCAGTTAAGCGTCCGGCTTTGGCTCAGGTCATGATCTCACAGTTCGTGAGTTCGAGCCCCATGTCGGGCTCTGTACTGACAGCCCAGAGCCTGGAGCCTGCTTCGGATTCTGTGTCTCCCTGTCTCTGCCCCTCCCCTGCTTGCGCTTTCTCTCTTAAAAATAAATAAATAAGCATTAAAAAAAAAAAAAGGAAGCAATGATCAGAAAGCACCTAGAACAGTGAACAGTGATCAGTACTTATTGGGTCCTTGTTGACTTATTGGATATTTGTTGACTGGCTGAATGAATTCTTGAATAGTCCAACCAGCTCCTTTTAGAAAGGAGGAAACTGAAGGGGGCGGGAAATGCTGATTGGTTCCAAGTGCCACAGCAGAGCCCTGGCACCTGGGGCAGAGTAGGGACTTGAGTCTCAGCTCTGCATTTGTGATATCACAACAGTGGCAACTGGATAAATCAACAGCAGCAGGGGGTGATGGGAAGGGAATAAGGGTGACACTTAGGGATCACAAAAAGAGTAAAATGATTTTAATGTTTATTTTGAGAGAGACGAGAGAGCGAGAGTAGGGCAGAGGGAGAGACAGAGAGAGAGAGGGAGAGAGAATGAATCCCAAGCAGGTTCCGTGCTGTCAGTGCAGAGCCGAGGCGGGCCTCAATCCCACGAACCGAGATCAAGACCTGAATGGAAATCAAGAGTTGGACACTTAACCGACTGAGCCACGCAGGGACCCCTAAAACGGTTTTAAGTAATCACAGAAGAACCCAACCAGCAACAACCTCAAAGCTTGCCCCTGTCTTCGGGCCTTGATCCCACTGCCCCTTGAGCTCTCCTCCATTCCCAGTTTCACGCAGCATTTTCCTGGGTGAGGCACCACGATTTCTTGCTTCCATGTTAAGTTTCTCCTCTCTCTCTCCCCCACGGTCAACATACATGATCACGAATTCTGTAATAAGTAACACTCTCACTAGGTCCAGCTCCCCTTAAAACATGCCTTCTTTCCTCTTCACCATCAAACCCCTTGAAAAGCAGAGCCTAGACCTGTACTGCTCAGTGGTCATCACCAGCTCCATGTAGCTGTTAAGCACTTGAAAGGTGCCTAGCCTGAATCGAGATGTGCTTAGAGTACAAAACATACAGCGATTTCAAAGACAATATGAGAAAGAATGTCAAATATCTCATCAATAATGATTTTGGATAAATTGAGATGAATAAAACATATTATGAACATTAGTTTCACCTGTTTCTTTTTACATTCTCTTTTTAATTTTTTTTTCAAGATTAGATTTTTTAAATTTTTGTGGGGAGGGGCAGAGTGGAAGAGACTCTTCAGCAGGCTCCATACCCAGTGGGGCTCGATCTCACAACTGTGAGATCATGACCTGAGCCGAAATCAAAGAGTCAGACGCTTAACCGACTGAGCCACCCAGGAGACCCTCTTTTTTAAATTTTTTTAATGTTTATTTGTTTTTTGAGAGACAGTCAGAGTGTGAGCAGGAGAGGAGCAGAGAGAGAAGGAGACACAGTTTCTGAAACAGGCTCCAGGCTCTGAGCTGTCGGCACAGACGCAGCGCTTGAACTCGTGAGCCACCAGATCATGACCGGATCCGAAGCTGGACGCTTAACCGACTGAGCCACCCAGGCGCCCCTCCTCTTTTTACATTCTTAATGTGGCTACCAGAAAATTTGAAATTACATATGCGGCATGCGTTGCATTTTTATTGGGCCCTGCTGGTCTAGACACTGCTTCAAAGCATTTAAAGACTGTAACTAGTATAAAGCACAACGCTCATAAAATTAAAATGGGCTTTGAGTCTATGCAAGAGCTTTTGTTCTCAAACCCTCATTTACAATCAGCTTTCAAGTAAGGGAACGTGGAAGTTGTGGAATGAGAATTGGGAGGGAAATAAGAAGGTCACTTGCTTATTTCCCAGGAAAACTGACCCTTCAAGGCCAATAATGGTACCAGCCAACGCCGGTCCAGGCTTTCTGTCTGTCATAAGACATCCTGGCCATAGCAACACCCTCAGAATCCGTTCGAGGTTGTGCCTTCCTGCGGGCAGCTTCGTGCCCTCTGTGACTGACTGGGAATGCCCACGTCGGGCATTTGAGGTCCAGGGCAGAGTAGGAAAGAGCGCGAGGCGGCATGGAGTTACTGGAAGAGGCTGAGATAGCATGAGAAGTCGTGAAACCCTCTAGGTTTCCTCCTACGCGTGGTGCAGTCAATGTGCTGTAGCACGTGCCGCCTCTGGAATTCCTGCCCTTCTTCCTTATGCTTAGCACACGGGAAGCCTTGAGCAAGTGACTGGAGGTCTCTTGGCCTCAGTTTCCTCACTTGTAAGGTGCAGACTATGGTAGTCATGGCTTATGGAGTGGTGTAGCATCCATAAGCTAATCTGTGCACAGCAAGTGCCCCATAAATGTTAAAGCAAACAGACAAGAACTGAAGGACCGAGGGATTATAAGGGCTCTCCAGTCCAACTCCCACCCAAACTCAAGAAAGCCCCTTGGGGTGCCTGGGTGGCTCTGTTGGTTGAGTGTCCAGCTTCGGCTCAGGTCATGATCTCATGGTTAATGAGTTCAAGGCCCGCATCGGGCTTCAGTGCAGAGCCTGCTTTGGATCCTCTGTCTCCCTCTCTTTCTGCTCCTCCCCCACGCATGTGCGCGCCCTCTCTCTCTCTCTCTCTCCCAAAAACAAATCAACATTTAACTGAGAACAAACTGAGGGTTGATGGGGGGTGGGAGGGAGGGGAGGGTAGGTGATGGGTATTGAAGAGGGCATCTTTTGGGATGAGCACTGGGTGTTGTATGGAAACCAATCTGACAATAAATTTCATCTATTAAAAAATAAATAAATAGATAAATAAATAAATAAACATTTTAAAAAATGCCCCTATATTTTCCCTGATAGCTAGCTGCTGTTTATTCACTGCCAGTGGTGGAGGCTCAATGTCTCGCTGTCTCCTTGTTTTTTAATTTAATTGTTTTTGTTGTGGTAAAATTTATAGAACATAAAAGTAACCATTAAGTACACTTAAGTGCAGTAAGTATATTCACTGTGTTGTGCAGCCTTCCCACTGTCTGTCTCCAGAATTTTTCATCATCCCAAATGGAAACTCTGTGCTCTTTAGACGATAACTCCTCTGGCTCCTGTCCCCTTGGGCCCTGGTAACCACTGTTCTTCCGGTCTGTGTGGTTTTTGACTACTGGAGATATCTCGAATGAGGGGAATCCTTTTGTCCTTTGTGACTGGCTTATTTCACTTACCGTAATGTCTTCAAGGTTTACCCGTGTTGTGGCCTGTGTCAGAATTCCCTTCGTTTTCAAGGCCGAGTAATATTCCTTTGTATGTGTGGACCACATTTTGTTTATCCATTCATCTGCTGGTGGGCCCTCAGGATTTGAATGTTTCCTACCAATTCCTCCACAGAGCGAGCGAAAACCTGCCTTTCTGTGACTTCCACCCACCCGTCCAGCTCTGCCCTTGGGGCCCACAGCCTGAGAGTGGCCCACAGGAATCCCTGGATTTTTTTTTTTAACGTTTGTTTATTTTTGACACAGAGAGAGACAGAGCACGAATGGGGGGAGGGTCAGAGAGACAGGGAGACACAGAATCCGAAACAGGCTCCAGGCTCCGAGCTATCAGCACAGAGCCCGATGCAGGGCTCGAACTCACGGACCGTGAGATCATAACCTGAGCCGAAGTCGGATTATTAACCGACTGAGCCACCCAGGCGCCGCAGGAATCCCTGGATTTGAAGACAGGTCCTGAATTCTCACTGCCAACTCCTCAAAATCTAAGCAGTCTCTGGCTATTTCATAATTTTCAGATGCTTTGCCATTGTGGTGTGGGTCTTTAGACCCACTTCAATTTAGTGATCTGCTTCCAAACAGGAATTATCCTCAACTCACCCGACCTGAACTGTATTCCAGGACTACAACCTCTCTTATCTCGACCCTTTACTGACACAGCCAAGCAGCACATTGCCTTTTTCTTTTGGTCAGCCATATTTCCTTGATTCATTTATTGAACAGGTTTTATTGGGTACCTTGTAAAGGTGAGGCAATTCAGGGCAGTCATCTAGAGCTTGAGCTCCAGAGCCAGACTTCATAGATGCCATCGTTCATGTTTCTTAATTTATCGGAACCTCAGTTTCCTTATCTGTGAAATAGTAAAAATCGAACCCACCTCATTGGGTTGTTGTATTCATTGAGTGAATTAGTGCATGTAAAACATTAGAAGTGTGCCTGACACTCCATAAATGTACTATTTCTCTGCACAGGGCACTGTGCCCGGAGCTGGGGGCACAGCAGTCAGCCAGGCAGACCAGCTATGGGCTTTTTGTGGTTTGTAGTCTAGTGAAATGGTCGGACAAGTAAACCATTACATGACAACTAGAATTTATTCATGGGCAAACGTATAATTAAAAGATATATTTTTTAAGTGGAAATAAATCCCAGTTGCCCCACAGCATATCAAGCCTTATGATGAGAAAATTACAGGGTGATATAGGAGCACAAAAGTGGGGCACCTAACTCACCTTCATTCATTCATTTATTCATTCATTCATTCATTCATTTATTAAAAATAAATACTTATTAGGTTCCTGTCATGTGTTAGGTACTATCGTAGACTTTGAGAATGATCAGTGGGCCAAAAAGAAAAGGCCTTTCTCTTAAAAAGCATATGTGATATTGGAGGGAGACAGACAAAAGCATAATAATAAAACTATAAGTAACAAAAGTCACATTATGCATTAATAAATGATAAATACAACTATGTTGTCTATTGGGAGGTAGGCTGGCATGATTCTTGATAGACAGGGTTTTCTAGGTAAATGACAGGGAGGACTTTGGGATGACTCCTGGGTTTCAGCCTGAGCAACTAGAGGTGAAGGTGTGGGATCAGGATGGCTTCCCAGAGGAGGTGACATCTAAAGGGGGGCTGGAAGGACAAGTGGAGGCTATCCAAATGAAGCGTGCCAGGGAAAACGCCCTAGAAACTGGAGCTTGTGCCAAGTTTACAGACAACTACAGAGTCATGTGAAGATTCAGCAGTTCAGGGGTGCTCTATCCTGTTCAGCATATCCATCCTGTTTAGGATTGAAGTGCAGCATTTTACGTTTTTAGAGATTTTAAAAACAACCTTGACTTTTAGCATTCCGGGAAGCTATTCCCCCGGTATTATGTCTTCTAAGACGTTGATAAGTCTGTTGTATTCCATGACTTTTTCTAGTAGCTGACTTTAAAAAATAGTTGAATTGAACCCGGTCAAGGTCAGAGTCCTGTGTCACACCTCCCTTCTTGCTGATACAGGCCCCATTTAACCAATCCTTGGGGGACAGCTGCAGATCAACCCGACCGCACGATAATCTTACACGGCCCGTACTTCTCCATCTGACCCCCTAATAACAGCCCTAAGAATCAAACGAGATAAGATGCGTAAAACTGCCAGAAAGTTCTCCAGAGTGACACAAGTTGCCATTGTTTACTATGACTTGGCCACCAACCTCTGGGAATGGAGACACAACAGGGGCTAAATGAGCATGCTGCTGTCACAGAGCAGATGATGGGAGGGTTTCTACCTTTTCAAATGTGCTGCAGTAAAACATGCCTTCCTTGCACCAAGTTAATGAGTTCTGGGAGACTGCTTTGCTCTTGAAGTCACTTTTGTGGGTGGGAAAGCAATGGTGAGAATTTGAATTGGTCCAGTTTAGTATTACGTTGAAATGAAGCCTATTAAATTTAGCAAGTTGTGTTCATGCCCCAATTTTATTATGCACTTGCATTCATCAGAAAACACTCTGATGAAAATTTTATACACTTGCATTTTAGTGGGGGTGGGGGAAGAAAATACTTAAAAAGCAGAATCAGCTGCTGCCTAACAGACAGGAGATCTTTGGTAAACATAAGCATTGTATGAAATATGTCCATGGTTACAGTAAGAGATGACAAACTTTTATCAAACATTGAAGGGGAACTGACATTTTTGAATACATACACACACACACACACACACACACACACGCACACACACATACTACTTTATATAACTTCGCTTTTGATCCTATGATGTAGGAATTCCTGTGCCCATTTTATAATTGAGAATCTAGACTCAGAGATGCTAAGTAATTTTTCCAAGGACGTACAGCTAGGTAATAAGTGCTAGTCGGGACTTCTGACTTCAAAGTTCACCTTTTCTACTATGCCCTGCTTCCTCTTCAATAGATTGAGCACATGTTTATTGCTCTCCTGTTATGAGCAGGGTGTTTGGAGCCTCCTGTGGGCTAGTTTCTGGGTATATAAAAGAGTATAAGCCAGAAATTCTGCTCTCCAAGGACTTAAGAACTAGAAGGGGACTAAGATGTGTACTGAAGCAAAGCACAGTGCAAGGTAGTAAAGGATAAATGTCATGTGGGTGGTGTGGCAAACAAATCCTAGGAAAGTTCAGTGGAGAGAGGTATGTGTGGGCTGTCAGGGTCAGGGAAGGCTTCCTGGAAGAAATGACATTTTATTTATTCATTCACATCATTCATATCATAGCTGACTCTGTGCCAGTCATAAGCACTGGGAATGCAACTGTGAAGATGTGACACCCGGTGTCTGTTCTCTTGAAGCTTACTGTGTGTGTGTGTGTGTGTGTGTGTGTGTGTGTTAGAGAGAGACAGACAGAGAGAGAGAGAGAGAGAAGGGAGATAGTGGGAAGGCAGAGAGAGAATAAACAAACAAGATAATCTGACAGAGCAATGGGTGCTATAAATTTTTTACAAAGTGATTGGGGGCTGGTTTGGATTGTTTTCTCTATGAATGAGGCATTCGAGTTAGACGTCATCCATTCTTACCACTGCCTAACATTCCATTGTGTGAACAAACTAGAGCTCATTTGTCCATTCTGCTGTTGAGGGACATCTGGGTTGTTTCCATGTGGGGGCTGTGTGGCAAATTGTGCTGCCATGAGCATTTTGATACATGCACGTTTTGTACGTTTTGGTACTCAAAGTATACATTTCTGCTGGGTATATATTAGGAGTAGAATTGCTGGGTCAAAGGTTATGTGTATGTATGTTCAGTTTTAGAAGATGCTGTCAGACAGTTTTCCAAATTGGTTGTATCGGTTTAGTTAGTTTTAAAAACCAGACTAAAATTACTCTTTCTGATTATGTTGACCAAATAGTCTGGTTTTTGATAACCTGTCCTGGGTAGGCAGATTTCTTGGGAAAAACTGTTACACGGCTTACTGCGGCCCAGACAGATTTTGTGAATTACATTTGGGCTAACTTGAGAAGGATATCTTTTTCATATCAAGTGAGTTAATTAGTAGAGTTTCATATTTTTACTACTAATTAACAAATTAATTAATTAACTACTAATTAACAAAGTGAAATGAAACACTTCACCGTTTATGTGCAGTGGGATTTTCCCATAGTCTGGAGCTTTAATTTAGGGAAAACACACCTTCCAGGTTATTCTAAGCATGACCAAGTTGGGAACCTCGGATATTGGTACTCCCCCTCCCAAGATGATCACTGAGGGGTTCAGACTGGCTGTTCTCCGAGGCCACTCACTGGGCCCTTTCCCTCTACTCTCCATTTCTGAAGGGGACTGTGGAGATGGAAAATCCAGTGGTTATCCTTGGTTAACACTTCTCCTTGATCTGAGAGACTCCGAGTACTAACCCAGCCCCTGCTTTGTTCACTAGTGACTAGGGCACTTTTGTGTGTCTTTCTTATTTATTTATTTATTTATTTATTTACTTAGAGCATGAGCAGGAGAGGGGCAGAGAGGAAAGGGAGAGAGAGAGAATCCCAAGCAGGCTCCCCACTGTCAGCACAGAGCGTGACCTGCGGCTAGAACCTACGAACCGTGAGATCATGACCTGATCTGAAACCAAGAGCCAGATGCTCAACCACTCAGCCAGCTGAGCCACCCAGGTGCCCCTTTGTGTGTCTTTCACCTGTAAGTTCACAATTGGTCTGCAAGTGTTCTCCAACAGCAGCTGAAACTGAGGTCCACCCTTGAGACGCACGTGTGATTAGAGGTCAGGAGAGACATGCCGTGCATAACAGGATACTATGGAGAGAGAAAACAAATATGAAACTCAAATGAAAAATCACAATGTTGGTGCTCCAATTTGCAAAGGGGCTGCTTTGCTCCAGGACAATTCTTGGAAGCAGCAGGTATCGATTTAATTAATTCTGATCTGTCTCCAAAGCACATGCTTTCTGTATCTCCTATGTTCCCTTAAAGACCACCTCTTCTATGCTCAGTAGTCTACTTGAGGTGTTTGAAAATGGTAACCATACTGTCCAGAGGATCACGATCTCTTATTCAGGAGGTACAGAGCTCAGCGTAAAACTCACGTGTGGAATTTGGCAAACGTGGCCATGTGCTAATGTGCTGTGTCAGACAAACCTGGCCAGAGTGGAGGACTGATGACAATTTATTTCTACAGAACAGGCATCTGAGATATGACTAATGGCAGCAGTAAATCTTATCAGCCTCAGGGTTTATTTCAAAGGTGTGGAGTAAAAGAATACTGGATGAAACACCCGGGTTTGGATCCCAGTTCTGCCATTAACCACTTTTGTATCCTGGGACAGCTGCTTTACCTTTGGATCTCTTTTGTTACCCGTGAGATGAGATTTACGGCCTATATCCCATTCTTGATCTCTTCCAGTTCCTGGGCTTTGTAACTTCATGTTCCTGGAAAGTAGCGACCTAATTTAGCATTTGTGACATGTCCTTTGGAAGGAAAGGAAATGCCACTTTTTTTTTCTTTTCTTCACAAACTGTGTTCAGAGCTATGCTCATGTGAAGTGAAGGATGTGCTTTAATTTCCTGGAGACCAAAAGGGTCTGCAATATTTTCATGTTATGTAAGAATATGGAATGTTTTTGAAAGAAACTCTTACTCCTTTAACAAATATTGATTGCCTACTCAATTTACATCCTCAAGAACTTAGACTGTAGGGGGAAGCTAAGACATGGCTACTAGAACTACGATGCAAAGTGAGAGGTAGTGAGGGGCACCTGGGTGGCTCAGTCGGTTGAGCATCCGACTTTGGCTCAGGTCATGATCTCACGGTCTGTGAGTTCGAGCCCCGCGTTGGGCTCTGTGCTGACAGCTCAGAGCCTGGAGCCTGTTTCGGATTCTGTGTCTCCCTCTCTCTCTGCCCCTCCCCGGCTCATACTCTGTCTCTCTCTCTCTCTCTGTCAAAAATAAATAAACATTAAAAGTGAGAGGTAGCAAGAGCGATGAAGAAAGCATGAAAGTGACAGGGTTCAGCTCACTTCTTCCGGGTCAGATAAGGTTTTATGAAAGCAAAGCTGTCTGAGCTGAGAAATGAGTACTGTTCCAGCAGGTGGAGACATGGAGAGTCTTCCCTTAGAAGAGGAGGGACGGGGCCACAGGTTGACCAAGGTTTGGGGATGGAAAGCAGGGGCTGGCCATACACAGGGTGATCATATGTCCTAGTTTTCCCAAGACAGTTTCAGTTTATATTTTCTGTCCTGGTGTAGTTGTTAATGGCGCCCCCTTTTCACTCTCAAAAATCATCTTAATTTGGATGATAAACTATATTGTCACCATAGCTATAAGTGATACTCTTTAAGAGGCCAAATATCCACATGGCTAATAGGATCTGAGAGGGAAAGAAAGAGAGGGGTGTTACTAAACAACCAGTGGGTCATTGAAGAAATCAAAGAAGTCAGAAAATACCTTGAAACAAATGAAAATGAAAATACAACTTTCCAAAATCCGTGGGGTACAGCAAAAGCAGTTCTAAGAGGGAAATTCATAGGATACAGGCCTACCTCAAGAGACAAGAAAAATTCCAATTAAACAATCTAACTAAAGGAAGTAGAAGAAGAAGAACAAACAAAACCCAAAGTTAAAAGGAAGGAAATAATAAAGATAAAAGAGGAAATAAATGAAATAGAAACTAAAAAAAAAAAAAAATAGGCAAGGGCAATGAAACTAAAAGCTGGTTCTTTGAAAAGATAAAAAAATTGATAAACTTTTAGCCAGACTCATCAGGAAACAAAGAGAGAGGGCCCAAATAAATAAAAGCAGAAGTGAAAGAGAAGTTACAACTGACACCACAGAAATACAAAGGATCATAAGAGACTGCTATGAACCATGATATGCCAACAAATTTGAAAATTTAAAAAAAAATGGATAAATTCCCGGAAACATACAACCTCCAATATTGAATCACAAAGAAATGGAAAATCTGAATAGATTGATCACAAGTAATAAAATTGAATCAGAAACTCCCCCCCCCCCCCAAAAAAAATCCAGAACTAGATGGCTTCACAGGTGAGGCCTATCAAATATTTAAAGAAGTTAGTACAGGGGTGCCTGGGTGACTCAGTCGGTTAAGCGACTGACTCTTGGTTTCAGCTCAGGTCATGATCTCATGGTTTGTGAGTTCGAGTCCCAAATCGGGCTCTGCACTGACAGAGGTGGGCCCGCTTGGGATTCTCTCTCTATGTCTCTCTGTCCCTCCCCCACCTGTGCGCCCTCTCTCAAAATAAATAAGTAAACTTAAAAAAATAAAAAAAGAAAGAAGTTAGTGCATATATTGCTCAAATTATTCCAAAAAATTAAAGAGAAGGGAATGCTTCCAAACTCATTTTTCAAGGCAAGTTATTACCCTGATACCAAAACCAAAGACAACATGCAAGAAAGAAAATCACAGGCCAATATCCTTGATGAACATAGATGCAAAAATCCTCAACAAAATATTAGCAAACTGAATTCAACAACACATTGAAAGGATCATAAACCATGATTAAGAGGGATGTATTCCAGGGATGCAAGGTTGGGTCCACATCCACAAATCACACCACATTAACAAAACAAAGGATAAAAATCATATGGTCATCTCAATAATTGCAGAAAAAAGCATTTGACAAAATTCAACACCCATTTCTAATTAAAAACTCTCAAAAAAGTGGGTATAGAAGGAAGGTACATCAACATAATAGAGGCTACGTATATGTGTAATCTAAAAAACAAAACAGGGGCACCTGGGCAGCCCATCCAGTTAAGCATCCGACTCTGGATTTCAGCTTAGTCATGATCTCGTGGTTCGTGGGTTCGAGACCCACATGGGGCTCTGCGCTGACAGTGCGGAGCCTGCTTCAGATCCTCTCTCCCTCTCTCTCTGCCCTTCCCCTGCTCGTGCTCTCTATCTCAAAATAAATAAATAAATTTTAAAAATTGTATCAAAAAATAAAAATAAAAACAAAACAAAACAAACAGAAACAGACTCCTAGCCACAGGAAACAAGCTGTTGACTACCAGAGTGGGGAGAGGTGGGGGAGCAGGCAACATAGGTGAAGGGGATTAAGAGGTACAAACTTCCAGTTATAAAAGATTCAAGTCACCGGGATGTCATGTACGGCAGAAGGAATATACTCAATGATATCGTAATAATTTTGTGTGGTGACTGATGGTAACTAGACTTAAGGTAGGGATCATTTTGTAAAGTATAAAAATATCAAGCCATTATAACGTACACCTGAAACTAGTAAGATATCGCATGTCAGTTAGACTTCAATTAAAACAAGGAAAGAAAAAGAGAGGAGTCAGGGATGACTAAGCTTGCCAGCTGGTTGCCTGGTAAAATACAGATAAAAATGGCATCAGAAGGAGTGGCCAACTAGAAGGAAAGATGATGAATTCAGTTTTTGATCAGAGAGATAGAGTTGTCTGCACACCAGTGACCCCAACCCCTCTTTTCACAGGTAAAGGAAATGGGGCAAAGGACATTAGGACTGGAACCTAGGTCACTTGCCCCTCTTTGCAGCTCTCTCTACCTCCCTGTACTGAGTTGAATAGTGTCCCTCCTAAATTCAGGTCTGCTGAAAACCTATGAATGTGACTTTATTAGGAAATGGGGTCTTCGTCAGATATAATCAAGCTAAGATGATGTCATTCTGGCATAGTATGGGCCCTTAATGCAATATGACAGGTGTCCTTATAAGAAGAGGACAATCTGATGGTAGACATGTAGAACACAGGGAGAACGCTATGTGAGATGGAGGCAGAGATCCAAGTGATGCATCTAGAAGCCAAAGAAGGTCAAGCATAGCCGGGAGCCACCAGACACTAGGAAGAGACAAGGAAGGATCCTCCCTTAGAGGCTTTGGAGGGAGCGCGGCTTTGCCAACATCTTGATTTTGGATTTGTAGCCTCCAGAACCATAAGAGAGTATAGTTCTGTTATTTTAAGCCACCCAGTTTGAGGTACTTTGTTAAGGCAGCCCTGGGACACTGATCCACCTCCCGAGCTTTCGGTTCAGGTGGGATATTCAGAGGTCACTGTCTGGGAAACACAAGAAAATGTGGGGCTTGAGTGCAGAGGAATGGTCAGGATTAAAACAGAGCCAGGGTTGGGAGTGGGAAGGGGGGACTAGAAGAAAGGACCACAGGGAAGAGGAGAAAGGAAGTCTGAGGAGAGGGTGCGGAGAGAAAGGCAAGGTAGAGAGGAGGCAGAGGGCACTGCTGGAAGGGCAAGAAGAGAGAGGAAGTGAGGGAGGAATTTTAGAGGAAGCAGAGGTCAAGAGGTCAGGACTAGACCAGGCTGATTTGGAACTGAGGTCACTGGTGACCTTTTCGAGAGCTCCTCTGTTAGAAAACCGCAGGGGTTAGAAACCATGTGGAGGCTTCAGGAGTGAGTGCATTGTGAATATGGAAAGACAAGGGGAGGTTATTCTTTAAAAAAAATTTTTTTTTAATGTTTATTCATTTTTGAGACAGAGAGAGACAGAGCATGAATGGGGGAAGGTCAGAGAGAGATGGAGACACAGAATCTGAAACAGGCTCCAGGCTCTGAGCTGTCAGCACAGGGCCCGACACGGGGCTCGAACTCACGGACCGTGAGATCATGACCTGACTGAAGTTGGCTGCTTAACCAACTGAGCCACCCAGGCGCCCCAAGGGGAGATTATTCTTTCAAGGACTTCCGGATGGAGGGAGAGATAGGGCAATCGCTTAAGGTGTAAAGCAGGGGAGAGGGATTTTTTTTTTAAGCCATGGAGAGTTGAGTCTATTTATGGAGAAAGGTGAGGAGAGGGAAAAACAGATGGAAGCTATCACAGTGGGCAGCTAATGGATGGTCCAGCATCCACCCACGTGGACACACAGACATGGTACTTCTCGCCCAGAATTTAGCCAGTGCTTTGCTTCCAATGGGGCCTCAGCACTCCTCCGCCACAACCCCTGTCCAGTTCTGGGGCCCCGAGCCATTCACTAGGGCATAGGCTCTTGAGTAGAGCAGGCATGGGGGCAGTGCATAGACGGTGTGGCCTGCGATGTGGGGAGGGGGCAGCCGGCATGGTTGGTTCTCCTCAGTGAAAGTGCATGGGACAGCTGCTAAAGAGGATGGCCCAGGCATCCACAGAACAGGAGTCAGGAGACTGTCCCACAGCGGTGGGGTCCAGCCACATCACATGGATGATCACCGGTGGACTCCAGCAGTAGAGTCTGCAGAAGCGTGAACAAAGGGCAGGTAGAGCAGGTGTCAACACTCCTCTCCCAACCTGCCGATTCAACCCCCAGCTCTGACCCTCGCCCATCGCCATCCTTTGAAAAGAAAAGCCTGGTAAAGTGAAGCAGCTCTGTGTTCTCTGGGCCTGATGGCTCTTCTCACTCCTTCCTTATTGGACATGGGGCTGTAGAGGAAGGCTAGCTTTTTGCCTTCATTTCTTCTTCCATCTTATGGGGAGATTCATCCCAAAGGATGAATCACAGATAGAGCTTTTAGGAAACACGGCGCTGAGCTTGGGAAGGCAAGAGATTCTGGGAATACAGGGCCATATACGTATAAGAGGGAGGGATCCCTCCATTTAGAGGCCCTTGCAGCCCTTCCAACATATAAACTTGACTTGAACGGGCGGATGGGTGTACATCAAGAAAAACAAAGACAAAATGCACAGCCCCCCATCCTGGTACCACACCAACTCCACATGGTGTTCTAGGACGCATCACTCCAGCTGCGTTCACTCCCAAGGCATGGAGCCTCGTCCCTGACAAGTGTGTCCCCGGTGGGAGCTACAGCATTGGCTGAAATCGGGATAGGACTGTTAATATGTCTGTGTGTTCCATAGGTGGGCAGGTGGATGCCAGGGCTGGAGCAATTATTGTGAAAAAAAAAAAAAAAAAAAAAAAAAAAGGAAGATTCTGGAGACAGACTGGACCTCTTACCTCTGTACTGTTAACTCCTTTCCATTTCTTTCCCCTCAGTATTCCCAAATTATATATACTTGGCCATGGGATTTTATTTTTTACAGGCATTCTTTTTAAGTTTTTATTTATTTATTTTGAGAGAGACAGAGACAGCATGAGTGGGGGAGGGACAAAGAGAGAGGGAGAGAGGGAATCCCAAGCAGGATCTGGGCTGTCAGCACAGAGCCTGACGCGGGGCTCAAACTGAAACAGTGAGGTCGTGATCTGAGCTGAAACCAAGAGTCGGACGCTTAACCTACTGAGCCCCCAGGTGCCCCTTTATTTTTGCCTGTGTTTCATTCGCCACGTGTTAAGTAGATGTGAAGCATGCCGACCAGTGGGCAAGAGCCACACAGATCCATGACGTGCTCTTCACCATACAGCCTCTGTGGCTTCCCTTTTCTAAGTGGAGCTTGGATCCCAGTTAGGTTAGGGCAGTATGATGACATCCTTAGAACTTCAAGACTCAGGAACTTTATGTAAGAATCCAGTGGAGTCGGCGTGTCATTTTGAGTCTCCAGGCTCACCCTACAGGACAGGATCACTACTCTGCTCCCAGGTCCCTATGCTCCCTCTTTGTTGACAGTGGTGGCCAAAGCACTGGGTGATGGCGTCTGGGATGTCAACTCCCTCTAAACAGGCCTTCACGGCGGTCTAGGACCGGGGCTGGTGGCTGTATTTTGACGTCCAGGAATGGCTCCTTCATTATCAGACCCTTTTGCTAGTATATACAATATTGTTAGAGCTGAAACCAAGGCTGGGCCTCCAGGGAGAACTCTCAGATCCACATTGCCTAACTGGCTTCCCAAGGGAATCTCCACCGTGTGTTGGTAAGTGAGGAAGGCCACTTACGGGAGCTATGGTTCAGGGATCTTTCCTGCTGCCACTCCCATTGCCACAATTGCTTCTTGACATCCATGGATCCGGTGACCAGACACTGCCGTGCTGTTGCAAGAGGAAAGCCATTGCCCACCCCAGCTGCTCCTGGCCGGAGCGTTTATGACCTCGCGAGGCATCAGAAAGCATCAAAGAAGCAGGAAGGTGACTTCTGTCTCCTTACTGCCTCCCAGATCTCTCCAGTTCATCTAATTAGCAGAATCAAACTCACATCTGGCCTCCTAGCTGCAAGGGTCTGATAAATGTGGTTTAAAAATTTCTGGCCACTGCAGTACAAGAAGGAGTTTAAGATGGATGCTAAGTGCCAAACTACCATATCTTCCTTACATGAGAAAAAGTATTGAATACTTAAATTTTCCAGATTCTCTAAACGGCTCTAGCTTAACATTTATTTAATGACATTTAAAAAAGTCTGGTGTCTCTGCAAAACTGATGCACGTAAGGGAAGGGAAACAAAAATAATATAAAAAACAGGGAGCGGGACAAAACAGAAGAGACTCATAAATATGGAGAACAAACTGAGGGTTACTGGAGGGGTTGTGGGAGGGGGGATTGGCTAAATGGGTTAGGGGCATTAAGGAATCTACTCCTGAAATCATTGTTTCACTATATGCTAACTAATTTGGATGTAAATTTTAAACAATAAAAAAATAGGGGCACCTGGGTGGCTCAGTCGGTTGAGCGTCCAGCTTCGGCTCAGGTCATGATCTCGCGGTCCGTGAGTTCGAGCCCCGCGTCGGGCTCCTTGCTGACAGCTCAGAGCCTGGAGCCTGTTTCGGATTCTGTGTCTCCCTGTCTCTCTGCTCCTCCCCCGCTTGTGCTCTGTCTCTCTCTATCTCTCTTTCTCTCTCTCTCTCTCTCTCAAAAATAAATAAAACATTTGAAAAAAATTTAATAAAATTAAATTAAATTAAAAATAAAATTAAAAAAAAAGTTCAAAGAAAAAAAAGTCTGGTGTCTCTGAAAACTATGGGCATGTCCACATTTGCCAAGATTCCTCTTAATCATCCAGAGGGTGGCTTCTCTCCACCAGCATCACCATTGCCAAGTTCAGAAGGCTTCTCATCCATTAGGAGACTGTCTCCTAAAAAAGAGTGATCTAGTTTCATTCTTTCCACTTTTTAAGTTATAGAGATAATAAAAAGTACTATTTAGGTCTGAAAAATACAGTAAAAATACCTATAATCCTACGTCACTATCACAATGACCACTTCACTCAGTCCATGTGCATATTTACATCTTTGTAAATGTCATCTTTATATAATTTTGTTTTGTTTCTTCACTCAACATTGTATCATAATCACTTCTCATCTTATGGTGTAATGTAACCACAATTTTTAATGGTCCCATAATAGTCCACTAAGATACAAATTATAGTTTACTCATCCATTCCTCTCTAGTGGAACATTTCAGTTGTTTCCAATTATTTAGTACTATAAATAATGTTTTGAAGGGGAGCTTACGCATATTAAAACTTCTGTGGCACATTGCCAGAAGGGACAATGGGTCAAAAATACGTATTGGTTTAAAAGTATCATTTAAAATTCTTTTTAAAAATTAATTAATTTTATTTCAGAGAGAGAACGAGAGAACATGAGCAGGGGAGAGGAGCAGAGAGAAAGAATCTTAAGCAGGCTCCACGCTCAGCGCAGAGCCCGACATGGGGCTCGATCCCTGGACCCTGGGATCATGACCTGAGCGGAAATCAAGAGTTGGTCATTCAACCGACTGAGCCACCCAGGCATCCCCAAAAGTACCATTTTTAAATGAGTATCAACAGCTTTTGATTAACGTTTCTTAAAAATCACCTACAGTAAAAACAATTTTTTCTCTGGCGATCACTAAACAAAGAGCTTGCTTCTTCTACCTATGACATCCTTAGCACTCATCTTGGGAACTACTACTGGCTGCTAACCAAAATGGGAAACTGGTGCCCTTGGCCTTGAAGTCTTAATTGACAATGCTTACATCGCTGTACCTAAAACCCCTGGGGGGGGGGGGCTGGGTTGCTGTGACCTGAATCTTGGAACCAGGGTGAGGGCAGAGTCGGTGCAGATCTTCAGGATCTCCCCCACCCTTTCCTATCTCTCAAGGCACAGCTTTCCTGACCAGAAGGCTTCCCGGGATAAGGTGTCTGGTGCTTTACAAGTGCCAGGTCTTAAGCCCCAGAATGAGCACATTTAGATATGCAGATGCCATGCTTTCATGGAGGCTTCCAAAGACAGGTCATTCTCCTACTCTCTGATTCCTCCCCTTCCCCCAGACAGAGCAAGACAACATGGTTTAGGTTGAAATAAAGCAGCCTGGTTACACTTGAAGGAGTCCGTTTCGGATGAGTTTAAGAACCAGGAGAGCAGAGTCTTAAAAGGCAGACGCGATGATGCAAGATATTACTCGGGGCCACTCTGCACCCCACCCAGAGATCAGCCTCTAAAGACCTTCCAGGCCTGTCAGTCTTGAGGAAAACGTGCTGAAAGGCGTTCTGGTGACTACCCATGCCTTGATCAGTCCAGGGCAAGGTGGCGTTAGCCTCTTCGTGAGAATTAAGAGGAGAACACATTTACCTCTATATTACGTGTTTCAGTGAGAGAAAAATTTTTGATTAAATGGGCGCTCTCCTCAACAAAGAAGCTTAGCACAGGCTCTTGAGTCTAAACTCTGTCACCTCCACGGTATATGCCCTCGTGTTGCACAAAAGGAGGTGGTGCTCCAGTGACACCACGCAGTGCGTCCTCCCTCATTTCTAGAACTTCACTCCACACACACACACCCGCCCCGGGTGCCCCCCTCCCCCATCCAGCCATCGTAACTGCTCCATAGATGGCATCCACAGGAACTGCCCCCACTCCAGGCCTTAGGAATGCCAACGCGTGCTGAGTAACACTGTTTGCAAAACTCCGGGCTCTGGGGGAAGATTACCCGTTGTTCCTGATCTCCCTTCAGCCCTGGGCACGTCCCTCTTGCGGTCCGGCTGACGCTGCCCAGTGACCACCCGCCCCCCTCCGCCCCGCCCGCCCCAAGGGCAGCAGCAGCAGCACCCTGGAGGTAGTACAACTTCCCGGGACACCCCCATGTCTTCTCTCGCCCCCGTCCGGTTGCTTGGAAATTTGCACTGGACAGTGACGTCACACAGGAAGGCGGGTCCCCACTATCCCGCACACCAATGGCGGGGCCGCGGCTGGCCTCTTCTTTTCCAGCGATTGGTGTCTGGGGCCCCTTTGCTCCACCCCAGCCCGCCATGGCGTCAGGCGCCGCAAAACCGGGGAGGTGGTTCCCACTTTAAGAAGTGAAGTTTTTCGCCCCCTCCCCCTCCCTGCCCACCTCCTGCAGCCTCCCGCGCCCCGCGGAGCTGGCGGATGGAGCTGCGCCGCGGCGGCGTAGGGAGCCAGGCTGTGGGGCGCAGGATGGATGGGGACAGCCGAGATGGCGGCGGCGGCGGCTGCAAGGACGGCGGGTCGGAGGACTATGAGAACCTGCCGACCAGCGCCTCCTTATCCACCCACATGACAGCCGGAGCGATGGCCGGGATCCTGGAGCACTCGGTCATGTACCCGGTAGATTCAGTGAAGGTGAGGCGCGAGAAGACTGTAGGCACGGAGGGCGCAGAGAGGGGAGCGTGCGCGCGTGCGTTTGCATCCCGCGCAAGAGCAGCCTGGGGGAGCGCCCCGAAAACACCTCTCCTCCGGGCTGTGGCGGGCGTGGGCCCGGCGCCCCGGCTCTCGCGGCGAGCGCGCCACTCCTTCCGCCGCGCGCCGGGGCCCCGGGGGGCGCCCCTCTGCCCACGGGGGTGCTCCCGCCGGCGCCCCGCACCGCTGCCTCCGCCGCCTTCCCGACGCGGGCTGCTCGCGGCGCTGCGGCGGGGGGAACTGGCGAGCGCCCCTGCTCTCGGAGGCGGCGGCGGCGGCGGCGGAGTGCCCGAGGAAGCGATCGCTGCAGCTCTGCACAGTCTTACCACGTCTGCCCACGCGACCGTAGGGCTCGGTGGGTCCCAGCTCTTCGTGGCTCCCGCCGGCGCGCCCCCTGTCCGAGCCGCGGCGAGAGGTGTCTTCTGGTCCGTGCAGGGCGGCCAAGGCTGCCCACACGTGCGCAGTTTCCGAGGGAGCTCGCCGCCGGGAAGCGCTAACCACGCTGGCGCGGAGAAACGTGGCCCCGGCTCGGCCGCGCGCCCTCTGGCCCGAGTGTGCTTCTGCTCCTGCTCCTGCTCCTGCTCCCCGGGTTTCTGGGGAGGCGTAGGAGTGGTAGGGGTTCTCTTGGTTCTTAGCAGCTCTCTTGGAGATACCGGTTCAGCGACGCCCTTAGGTGATCCCCTTCTCACGGGGTTTCTGCACCTCTTCCCCAGGAGTTCGGGCAGCTGAGCAGCCTAGAGGCAGCGAGCCCTGGGTTGACATTTGCCTTTTCTTTTTTTGTTGCAGGGAGGCGGGCAGGCAAGGAGAGCGTGAGCTCTACCACTCTTACTGTGGGTTGTGTAATAGGCACTCGGTTTGCCCATCACTTCCCCAGGTAGTTTTACATGCATTTCTGCAAGGAGGCAGCGTTAGCCAGGAGTTTTCCTGTTAGACGGAGAGCTGCCTTCTGTCCGCCTATCCAGGACACCGAGTGGCAGGAAGGTAATGCGGGTATTGACACCTTGCACTTTTGTAAGCATAACTCCACTAATTCATCCAGCAACCCAGGGATTGACAGATGAAGAAACTGAGGCAAAGAGATAGCGAACTGATTAACCTGCCAGGCTGATACTCCACCTGCCTCCTCGGACTCCAGCCCCAGTGTGCTTTGGTGGCACTTATCTTGAAAGGCAGGGCTCACAGCGCTCCCTCACTGCAGCTGTTATCTTCTTGCTGATGCTGGCCCCACACTGGAGGTGTGAGGACCAGAATGTCTGACTCAGAGGGTTTTCCCTGCACTGGACAGCTCTCCTAGAGCTAGCCGTCAGTGGACAGATAGACACCAATCCAGTGAGAGAAAGCGTGAGCCTTTGAGGAAAGGTGAGGTCCAAGCCTGTAACTATGCCGCTGAGCCTGAGCCATCACACCTTTGGCTTGTCCAGCATGCCAGCAGGGAATGAAGGGAATGATCCTTGCTGCCAGGGTTATGGAGGGCAGCGGGGAGATCTTGGCTCTTAGGCTTTCAAAGCTTCTCCAGGGAAGACCTTGGACAGATACCAGGTGGCATTTGTATAGCAAAGAATCCCTCACATGTAATAAAATTTCCCATATTTGAAGCTGTTGTCTCCAGTGCCTTTGGACAGAGTATCTAAAAAGTTAGGGGCAGGGAGGTGTTATTGGAGCAGGCACCAGACCCACAGCATCTCAGAGATGAACGTTCTATCGAGGAACTCTACCGTTTCAGAGATTTTGCAGAGTTCGATTTAGCGCATCACTGTAGCTTATCTTTAGGATTGGAAATAATTAGTCATGCCTTTTCAACTCCCTTTTCAACACCCTAAAGAGGCATTTGTCTTACATGTTTAAGTTGTGTGTTCTGTTTAGTTTTTTCCCTGCCCCTCCTCCTGCCCTGTAGACGTTGTCTGTTTGGCTACAGATGTCACTGTGTACTTAGTGTTACTTTACTTAGCAGTTTTCACCTGTGGATAGAGGTAACAGGGTGCATGCGGTAGCTGGAGCTGGTCTGGCTGTCCTAGATAAGTCACTCGCCTTACGGGGCTTGACTGTAAAATGAAGGCCTGGGTTAGCTAATCATTAAGGAGTTCTTCTGTTTTTAAGCATGCAGGTTTGCTTTTAGAGCACCTCGCTTTTCACCACCACTTTCCCGGAAGCGGGTAGCAAGGATTATTCTTTTCATATTTCAGCTGAGCAAAAAGGCACAGAGAAAGTTAAGTGGCATGGGTCATCGCATGAGCCCAGGGGGGGCTGCAGCAGAGTGCCAAGGTCTGCCAAGATCAGCAGAATTGTCCGTGCCCAGCATGACCTATCAGGGATGCGTCCATGCTTCAGTCATGGAAATGCTCCATTTGGGGAGACCTCGACTGTGTGCTTAAATGTTTTGGGCGATGGAGACTGTGAGTAATGGAGTCAGAAGCCCTAGGTCGGGTTCGCAGCCCTGCCCCTAACTTGCTTCATGACTTAGGCACTGTTCGGTGCCTTAGTTTTGTCATTGGAAAGTGGGGGCAGTGGACCAGTTCAGTATGTCTCCCCATCCTTAACCTGTTCCCCTTTGTATGTACACAGAACACCCATCGTCCTCCTTTATGATACTTGACATTCCTGATAATTATCACGGTTGAAGCCAAGTCAGTGTGAACTGTAGGTTGGAAGAAAACGTTTTCTTTAATTTTATAAGGCACACAGTTTGAACTTTGATCATGTGACGTTAAGTGAGAGTATCGAGTGGGCCTGCTTTTTCTAGTTTTTCTGTCCTAGATGGTGGGGATCATGGAAGCTGGTGCTGGCCGCTTTCACCACTGAGCCTGTCCTCCTTGCTTTTGTGGTCACAGGGGCAGAAGGCCAGCCTTACTAATGCCTTAAAGTATTATGTTCACTATGCCTTCCCATGAAGTCCCATCCCCCCCCCGTGTCATTTTAATGACCTGCGTTTTTCAAACTGTGCGTTGTGACTCATTAATGGCATCAACATTTTAAGAAAGACAGATTGGTGAGAGTTCAGAATTTAAGTGCGTGTGGCATGCAGTAAGGAGAGTGTTGCTTAGTGAAATTGGTGTGTGTGTGTGTGTGTGTGTGTGTGTGTGTGTGTGTGTGTATTCCCTGGCTGGCTGTGCAAAATGCTCTTCCGACTGGGGTTTATGGCCCCAGAAAGTATGAAGAACACTGAACCTGATGGGCACTAATGCCTCTTGAGCTCCAGTCGCGACGGCCTGTGATTATTAAAGCATTATTTGGAAGACCTTCCGCAAACTTTCACTGCTTCTTCCTGTGCCTTCTTCTCTCAGTCCCCAGGGGTGGACTGTGAGTGCTTACTAACCCATGAAGGGTCCAGCCACCCTGTCCTGCCATCCGTTCTGAGCCCCTGCATCTTACCAAGGTAGGGAACACGAGGGTTCTGCAGGGCTTTTGCCAACTGGTAGCGATGACTCATTCCTTTCCAACTGGGACTTTTGCAGCAGGTTCCCCACGATTCTCTAGCCGGCGCTCCACAGTGGCAAGGGGCATGGTCACCTAGACCAGCACGTGGGGGTGGCGGTGAAAAGCCCTGGTCGGGAACGCTCGAGACCGTGGGGAGAATGCCAGGTGGGTGGAGGAGGAAATTCCATCCAGATTAGGCACACCACTCTAGACCATGCTGAGTCCCGTGGTGGTGAAAGCAGGGGCAAAAGGAAACAGGAAAGATTTGAAGCGAGGGAACTTCCGCTGACCCTTTCTCAGACCTTTGCTTGCTTTGCTAGTCAGGGAAATGCTGCCCTTCACTCTGCTGGGAGAAGGCCTCCTGCCCAGCCGGGCCCGTGGCGCTGATGGTGAGGGTGTGAGGCTCAGCTTCTCTCTAGGAGCCTGTGGGTGCTGAGCCCGTTGGAAAGCTCAGTTGGCCTCGGGGAAGGGGGGGGAGTGGTTGCGTCGCTGGCCTTGCTGAGCTCTGAGCAGGAGTGAGCCAGGCAGGTGCCAGGAGGGCTCGGCATTCCTCACCCCGGAGTTTGCTCCACCGGGGCCTAGCCGTGCAGGCTGACTGGTAGGAAGGGTGCTCAGTCAGAGTCCCCTCCCACCCACGTCAGAGCTTTCAAAACCCAGTGCAGTTCAGTAGGTGCCATTCAGCTTCAAAAGGGCGTGAAATCCCAAATTGCTCTAGTTCTTGCGAGAAAATTACAATGATTTTTCTGTCTCTCTTCTCCTGTCTTGTCTCCTTCGCGTCCCTCCCCTCCGTTCTTTTCTGTCCTTAAGTGGGAGGTGCTTTTCTAAAAGGTGCATTTGGGAGGGCCAGGGAGTCAAGAAAGGAGTGCCCTTGAACTCGGGTCCTGTTCTCTGCCTCGTGAGCACCCGTGCTGCTGCCCAGAGCTGGGATCTGCACCTTGCAGGCCTGCCGCTGGAGGAGGGGGTGGATCTGACCCAGCCCCGTCTGCCCGGAAGTGGGGGAGGGGTGGGCTGGGGCAGAGGGCTTGAGGGGGCGCCCCTGGGATTCTAGTGGGCAGAGAAGGCGCCTTCACCTCTAGAGAGGGGCAGTGGGGGCTTCATGGGGGATTTAACCGACTGGGTCCTTTAAAGCACTCAGGGGTGTGCACATGTCACAGGGGAAGAGAGGGCGTTGCTCTGTGGAGTGTTCTTCCCCTGCCTTTTCCTGGTTTTCATTTGGGCCTGTTTTCACCACCTTTGGCCATCTCATTCATGAGGACTTTTGTCCCATCTGCTCTTTGGAGCAATGACCAACTGTAGTCCCACTTTCCCTTTTTTTTTTTTTTTATGGGATTTTGACCCCCCCCTTCCAACTCCAGTTGGGCTGCCCTTCCCCAACCCACTGGATGAACTGGCTTCTGTGTGTTGAATGAAGCCTTTGGCAGTCTCTCTTAAACTCCAGAACATTCTGGCTCTCTTCATATCTCTCCTAGTACCCAACATTTCCTTCTCAGAGAGTTTTCTTTTTCTTTTTTTAAACCTCAGTGAGCCCTCTGGCCTCATGGGTGCTGGCTGCAGACACATGGCTACAGTCATGCTGTTTTTTGCCGGGCGCTTCAGGAAGCACCGTGAGCCCTAAGCCGGCCCTTCCCCTCCCCACCTCCACCTGGGGTGTTCACGGCTGACATTTCTCATAGGGGAGAAGTATCTCATCCCTTTGTCTTTAACTATATAAGCCTTCCCTCCATCTCTTTCTGAGCCGGATGTCTCACCCTCAGAGAACTATCCTGGGGAGATTCAGAGCCCAGTCTTTGACTTACTGGTTGGGGCAGGACACTTAGCTTCTCTGAGGTGTCATTTCTTTGTAAAATGCAGACACTAACTTTCTTGCTGCTTTCTCTCTCCTGACCCAGCTGTCCATTGCTTTCTTCTTCCCTCGTTATCGGTCAGGCCCTACGGAAGTGCCTTGTAACAAGCTCCCTCATAGCCTCACCCTGTGCTCCTTCTGCCTGCCTGAGCTGAGAGAAATTCAGCTCTTCTCCTGAGGCCGCTCCTTCCTGTAGGATTCCCATCAGCTCAAACCCAGGCACCGTTATCCACTAGCCTCTTATCAGCCTCTCCTCCTTTGATGCTCCTCTCCTCCCTCTTCTCTCCTGTCGCCTGCTCGCCTCCGCCTCCAGCCTGACTTACGCTGAGGGGCAGGAGGCGGACTCGTGAGGAGCAGGGACCCTTGAGCCAGACTGTGTGGACTGGGCCCTGGCTCCCCTTAGTGTGGCCTTGGGCAAGTCCCTTCTGTCTGTGCTGTGTTCCCTGTTTGTGAAAAGGAGGCAGGCGGTACTGCTGCCTGTGAGTGACTGTGAGGGTTAAGTCCCTAAAGCACCGAGGACAGTAGCTGCTGTGCAGTGAGTGCTCCCCGGGGGTCATGGGCACCAACGTGGTTTTGCAGCCCCTTCCCCCCCACCCCCAGGGCTTTGGCGTCTGGCTCACAGACTGCTCCCACCGCGAATGAATGCTGTCATCACCCGAGAATGTCCCCTCCTGGCCACTGCCCGACTAACATCCAAATCCCTGCGTTCTTTATGCCCCTCAGGCTGATGGCGTCTACCTCCATGGGGCCTAGTCCTAACCCCCACCTTTTCCACCTGGAGGTCTTGAGTCCAGATGTCTCAGCCAGGCCACACTGGGCTAGGTCTCAGCCTCTTCTCTTCCCTCTCAGCCTGTCCCTGTCGCCTTCATCCAGACTGGGGCCTATGACCCACTCCGTGCATCCACTCCCGGGGCCTCTCGTTTCCTGCCTTCGGTTCTTCCCGCACCTGCCTGCCCACACCCCAGTCTTGGATGACCCATCGACCCACGGGGCAGCCGAGCCCTTCCGGAGAAAAGCCCCATAATGCCTCCTTTGGTGCCGTGTATGCCCACGCCTCCGGGGCCCGCAGCCTGTCCTGCTGTGGGTTCTGGTCAGTCTCAACAGCCGTTCCAGACCATGCTCTTGCTTCTCAAACTCCCATCCCTCTGCTTTTTCAGCCTCTGCGCGGCATCTTGCTTGCTCTAGTTCATAGAGAAACCAGGACCCCAGTCAAGCTCACCTTCCCGTCACTGTCCTTCCAACCAGTGTGCCGTTCCCCACCTTCCTACTGTCGTTAAGGTAAGAGGGCCCTTCCTCTGTCAAAGATGAACCAGCGGGCCTAGGGAAAGGGGGTGTGTGGGGACCTCCCACATACACCTGCATTTCAATCCTGGTTCTGCACCTGGGGCACATTAGGGGCCTGTCTCAGCTCAGTCTCCTTGTCGGCAGAGTGGGGAGGTTAATGCCGAGGCCTACCCGGACAGAAGGCTGGGACAGACTTAAACGAGGCAGTGCAGATAAAGCACCAGTGCTCTCTGAATGGTCATGATGGGAGTCGTTTTGGTCATCTCCTGAGTAACTCAGTTTCGGTATCTTTTGCCCTCCCCCCGACCAGCGATTCCCTCCTAAAAGCATCGGTACAGCCCAGACTTGTCCCGTCTTAAATAACAGACAGACCCCAGACATCTCACCTTGACCCCATGTGCCCCGAGGGTTTTTCTCCGTAAAATAACAAGTGTTGTGAGAGGAACATGGGCACTCGGCCTCTCCTTCCTCACCTGTCCACCCCTCCCCCCACCCCCCACCGGCCAGGCCTTTGGCTCTGTGCCCACCACTCTGCTGCACCCTCACGGAAGCTGCTGGTGATCTCCTTGCTAATAAATCCAGTCGTCGTTTTCCTGGCCCCTCTGATGTGGGGCAGCCGCCTGGTCTTCCTTGGAAGCCACTCTCTTTTCTTCCCTCAGGACATGTGTCTCCGTTTCTGCCTGGGTCCTGATAACTCGTAGATGGCGGACTGGTGTCTCCGGTCCCGTCTTCCCTGGAGCCGGCTGTCCTGTTGCCTCACAGCCATGTCACACACTTGGCTGTCTCGGTGTCCATGATGGCCACGCTCCCGCCTGGGCCCCCTCCCTCAGGAACGTGGCGACTGTGGTCAGCTTTCCTCTCGCCTCTGCCCACTCTCCCCCCTCCCCCTGTATGTTTCCAAGACCCTTCCGTTTCTGCATCTGTGATAGCTCTTTGATTTGTTCTTCTCCTTCCCGTTGGGGCCACCTTGGGGCCTTCAGGGGACTCACTGTCTCCTTTGCAGTGATGGCTTCCCTGACCACCCGAGTCACGACTGAGTATGCCCTCCCTCTCCTCGCCCCCACTTCCCCGTTGCCGGGCTCTGCTGTTTTTCTCCACCGCGTGTGTTACCTTCTAACACACAGTGCCCTTTACTTTTATTTATCGTTTGTGTTCTTTGTACGTTTATTTATATGTTATTTATGGTTCGTCTCCCCTTATTTGAATGTAAGCTCCCAGTGGGCGGGAATCT
Source organism: Panthera uncia (assembly GCF_023721935.1). NCBI lineage: Eukaryota > Metazoa > Chordata > Mammalia > Carnivora > Felidae > Panthera > Panthera uncia. The sequence goes on from NC_064811.1 coordinate 166,837,861, forward strand.
TTTAGCTCTTTTGTTCTCTCGTTTGTTCCCATTGCCGGAAACCACACCCGGCACATAGTAGGTGCTCAGTTAAGGATTTGTTGAATGAATTACTGTCAATCACTCCTGGTCATCCTCATCTCTGAGGCCTCCAGCTTCTAGGCAGGCTGCAGTTTTCTTAAGCAGGGAAGAGTCACAGTGCCCGTCCTGCCCACCTTTCAGGTCCAGTTACTGCCTCTAAGAAGAAAATGCAGCCAGATTTGCAGTGAACCGCGCTTAAACAATGAACACAATTTAAAAAGTATAAAGCTCTCTGCAGGTGCCAGGGCATGACATTATCAACCTGGGATCCTGTTAAAAGGTAAGGTTAGCTGATTGGAATGGAAAATCCAGCCTGTTCTTCAAGTGCCACAGAGCCCACAAGGGGGGCTGAGGCCCAGCCCCATCGGCTGCCTCTCATGTCACATGGTGTCTCTCTCCGCCTACTCCCCCAGCTGTCCTAGTTGCTTTCAGAATAAAGCCTGAACCTTGGGTAGTGTGAGATACCCAGAGCCTCTCCTGCTCTGACGTGTTGGCCAGAGCAAGACAGATAAAGGTATTCTGTTCTGTGAATACCGGTTGAATGGATGCAGACACGGTTGTTTTATAGAGACGTGGGGATGAAAGTGCTTTGAAATATGCTATTAAAAAATGCTAGTTTTAATTTTATTTGTGTGTGTGTATGTGTGGTTTTTGAATCCATGTGGATCTTACCCACAGAAAGACTTTCTCAGCCCTTTTGTATTTTTTTTTTTTTTTTTTTTTTGCAGTAGAACTCGCAAGTCTCAGTGTTTCCCCCAGTGAGGCTGTTAATTCATCTGGCCACCCACTTCATTCCCCACTTACTGAGCTCCTTCCCTGCCAGGCTCGGTGCTAGACATCAGGCAACAAAAATAAGTCCCGGCCCCTGTTCCCGGGGCATTGCTCCCTATAATTAGACCTTGAGCTAAGGTGGCAGGACTGGCTCTCTCTGAAAAGAAGAATGGCCCAACTTGGTATTTGCTTTCAAATAGGCACAAGGTCTGGGGTGTCTGGACTCAGGCTGCCATCTTGCAGGTCTGGAGCCTGCCGGGAAGCATTGTTTTGGGCTTCTTTGCTGAGCAATCTTGAATTGGCTCCTTCCCCTGGAGGAGACAGTGGCCCTCAGTTGTACCACCAGCCCCCCCCCCCCCCCCCCCCCCCGGTCCTCTTCCTTGCTCTTGAGGTCATTAGTCATTCTGGAAGCTGAAATCGGCTCCCAGAAGGTAACTCTGAAAACATCCTCCACCCTATCAGTAATCCCAGACGGTCGGGAAGGGCCGTTGTCTGGTCACTAAGAGGTGTTATGGTTTCACATTCATGCTTTCTCTCTGAAGAGAAAACAAAACGTGTTGAAATAGAGATCCCAGCAGCAGCTTGGTTGAAGCAAGAATTGCATAACAGCTTTAGAAATGTCTGGCCCTTGTTGGGTCAAGTTGAGGGGCTGCAGCTTTGTGTCACTTGAGGGGACTTTCTCTGGGGCTTCTGGATCCATGGGACGCATCGGGCGAGAGACACAGAGCAGTGGCACCTGAGGTCTGGCTGGCAAAAGCCCTGCCCTGATCTCTCATAGTGACCGCTTTTTTGTTCCCTGGTCTGGCTATAAGGGCTACATTTGAGATGCTCCTTTGGGCAGGGGTGTGTGTGTGTTCAGGCTTGTGCTGGCCTTGAAGCCCCTAGAAAGGGCACCCAATTGGGGCAGGGTAGGCCCTAGGAAGTTAAGTCCTGGTCCTGCCATTGGCCAGCTTTGAAACTTTGGCCAAGTTACTTCTCTAGGCTAGTGCCTCCTTGTCTAATAGACTAATACTAGCCTTTTCTTTTTATGTTTTATTTCATTTTATTTATCTAAGAAATTAAAAAAATTTTTTTAAATACTTATTTTTGAGAGAGAGAGAGAGAGACATAATGTGAACAGGGGAGGGGCAAAGAGAGAGGGAGGCACAGAATCTGAATCAGGCTCCAGGCTCTGAGCTGTCAGCACAGAGTCCAACGTGGGGCTTGAAAACCCATGAACCATGAGATCATGACCTGAGCCAACATTGGATGCTTAACTGACTGAGCCACCCAGGTGCCCTTCCCCCCCCCCCAGTTTTTTTTAATGTTTATTTATTTTTGAGAGAGAGACAGAGTGTGAGCGGGGAAGGGGCGGAGAGAGAGGGAGACACAGAATCCAAAGCAGGCTCCAGGCTCTGAGCTATCAGCACGGAGTCGACACGGGTCTCAAACTCACGGACCATGAGATCATGACCTCAGCTGAAGTCGGATGCTTAACCAACTGAGCCACCCAGGCGCCCCTATTTTTTATTTTAAATGTTTAGTTATTTTGAGAGAGCGTGCATGTGCAAGTGGGGGAGGGGCATTGAGAGAGAGAGAGAGAGAGGGAGGGAGAGAGAGAGGGAATCCCAAGTAGGTTCCAAGCTCTCAGCGCAGAGCTGGACACAGGGCTCAATCTCAGGAACTGTAAGATCATGACCTGAGCCAAAATCAAGAATTGGAGGGTCAACCAACTGACTGAGCCACCCAGACTCCCCTAATATTAGTCTTTGACTAACATTGCTGTTTCCTTATTTGACGGGGCTGGGATCAGGTGGGATCCCATTTGTGAGCAGCTTTTCTAAACCCTGACCTGCCCAGATAATGACAGATCGTATCAGAGGCAATACACTTAATGATTGAGAGCAGCTCAGGTTAACAGCACAGGGTCTGGGGCCAGACTGCCTGGGGACGGTGCCCAGACAAACCTCTTTGTGCCTAATTTTTCTCATCTGTAATAACAGGGATAATAACAGGACCCACCTCAGTGTTGCTATGAGAATTATGATATTGAATTATGACACACCTAGAGTGTTAAGAATAGCGTCGGTACCTGTTAAGCACTCAGTTCGTTTTAGCTCCTATATTGTTTCTAAAAGCGTTATTACTTGAAGGCCTGCCTATGCCTGTATGTAGTTTCTGCACTTGTATATTGCAGTATTTTTGTATTGTTTCGATCTGCATTCTGTCTTTTGATTCTCTTAGCTCTCCTTTGAAGGTGGGAAAAGGCATGTACTGTTTCACGTTTCACAGATGAGAAAACTCAGCTTCAGAAAAATAGCATTTTCTGCTACACCAGAGCTAAGGGGGGAGAGTGTGGAAGGGAGCAGGTGAGAGCAACAAGTGAGGTGGGGAGTAGACTCACATGTTAATGGCCGCAGAGCCCCTGGGCTGGGTTCTGAGAGGAGCAGATGATGCGGCCCCAGCCACGTTATTGGGAGGGAGGGATTGGAATTAAGGGAGAGCCAGCAGGGAAAGTATGGTGTGGAATGCAGGGCTCCAACATATACGTAGGAGTTCTTTGGTCAGAAAGTATGGTGTGGAATGCAGGGCTCCAACACATACATAGGAGTTCTTTGGTCAGATACGCCAGTACAGAGGGCAAGGGGATGATATGGTGTGGAATGCAGGGCTCCAACACATACATAGGAGTTCTTTGGTCAGATACGCCAGTACAGAGGGCAAGGGGATGATGACAAATGGTTGTTGCTGTAGGTAAGTCGTGGCTTCACTCTCTGGAGTGAATTGCAGAGGCACCTTCTCTTTTCAGCAGGGAGTTGAAAAGTTGGGCTCAGTATAGTGATTTGAATTTGGACTGGCCTGAGAATCGTTTTGCAAATCATGGTATAAAGATGGCCTGTTGGGATGAGCTCTACATCAGAGTTCCTTGATCTAGGGCAGCAGTTTTCTTATCTTACACGGGGAAGGGTAGCGATGCCTGACTTACCTTCCTGGTAGGTCTACTTAGTGCATCCAGGAAGAAAGGATGGCCAGGCTTGCAGCGAACGAGCCTTTCTGCTGCTGAAAAAGTATAAAGCTGTCTGCAGGTGCCAGGTCACGGTATTTATTATCAGACTGGGATCCTGTTAAAGGGGTAAGGTTTGCTCCCTGCAATGGAAAATACGGGCTCTTCTTCCAGCCGCTGTAGGATTCGCCGCAGCTGCGTGGCCGCGGGCACTTCACCTCTCTCCTTACACAGTGTCTCCCATCTGTTGAGGAAAGACCAGCAGGCGGGAGCCTGCTCCCGCCTCTTTCGCCGGGTAGTACTCCGAGCATGCTCAAAACAACACACCCAACACTGACTCCGTTGGGCTGGCATGGAGAGGAGCTGCGTGTGGCTCCTGAGACTGAGGCTAGTGAGTGACCAGGCCACGTGCAGGGGACGTCGGGCCCCGTTCATCTCGCGGGGGGGGGGGGTTCGCATTTTATGTGCTCGCTTGTCCTTTTTTTAAGTGAGTCTGCCCCTTGCGTGCCAGGCAGATGGGGCTGGGGATTTTCCCATCTCGGTCCCTCGTGTCTCGGTTTTCCTTGTTTGTTCATGACTGCGGTCACAGGAAAGTAAGAGGGGAAGGAGGTAGGACACAGACGCCTTTGTCTCGAGGTCCTCCAGTCCTCGTCTCCTCATGCTGCCCGCTTTGAGGGCAGTGCCGGCGCCTCGCTTGCCCGGGGCCTGGCCGTAGACACCAGCAGCCCGTGGGAAGCTTGCCAGCCAGGCCTGCTCGGGAGGTGGACGCGCCAGGCCTTGCCTCTGGCTTGCAGTGCTCCACTCCCCTGGAGCGGGGCATGTCCCAGGGATGTCCCAGGGCCGTCACGAGCTTGGACGAAAGGAGCTGATGAGCAGATCTAAGGAGTCCGACCAGAGCAGGGAAGCCTTCCCAAAGGAAAGACGTCGGTGTGTGTGTACCAAACCCGGGGCGTGTCTTTAACTGAAGAACTGAGTCGGTCTCTTTCCTTAGTCACTGTCTCCACGGCTTATTTGTTAAATGTGGGCTTGCGTCAGCTCGGTTCGTAGAAACGTGGAAGAGCTGAAAGGCATTTGCAAAAATGTAACTTCGGCCCCTGGACTTCACTCGGTGACCAGATTAATTAAGGAGGGGGGCACATGGAAAGTGAGCACGGGTGCTGGGCATGAGGGAGCCAGAAGGCTCGAGACACCTCTGGGGTCTCTGCCCACGGAAGTCCCTGTGTGGCCCAGAGGACAGACGTATGGATGAGTCGTTCCTGTAGGAGGTGTTGAGCCTGTACTCAGGGGCCCAGAACCTCATCCAGAAGGGTCAGGAAAGGGTCCCTTGGGGCAATGGCTCAGGATCCACATCTAGACCAAAGGAGACAGAGATACTCGAACAAAACCATGTGATTCTCTCCCCTAGGCTGTCACTTCCTGTCCCCGAGGTGCCTGGCCATAAGCAGGACACTCGCACCCCTCTGACACTCTGATCTTGGGGTTCTGTCCTGAGCCTCCTGACTGCAGAATCTGCAGAGAAAGTTTTTGTGGTTTGAGGTCACCACACTGGGGCCTCCACAGGGGACCTGCCCCCCCTGCTCTGAAATTTTCTACCCCTGTTTTCTGAAATTTCTTCTTTTCCTCCCCCATGTTCTGGGATTTTAATTCCGTTTGGCCACTCAGCGACTGCCTGGTGGCTTTTCCTCCCTGAGTAGGAACTTTTACCGCAGCGCTAAAGCCCCGAGGAGGGCGGAAACCAGGAGGAAGGGAGGAAAGCTGTCATGTCAAAGGCATTTCTGCTCATAATTGGTTCATAATTAATGGGTAGCATTAGTGGCAAATGCCAGCAGCAGCAGCAGCCAGAGAAGTGGCTAAAAATTAAATACAGTCACATGACTCGTGGAGGTTTAGGGTTTGCCTGAATGACCTTTACTGGCACAGGTCACAGTTTGTAGGGTTATGAGAGAAAGACTCGACAAACAGTGAGATTGATCTGGAGCCCCATGGCACCTGGACCTTTTCTTGAAACTCAGTTTCTCATGTCATTCCTTAGCACTTTTTAAAGGCAACTATGTAGCTGAACACTCTACCCTGTCCTCTCTTTCCTTTTTAGCCTCTCTGGCTCCGGTAGTGCTTCCTATAAAACGCAGAGTACAGTCCCTCGGCTCGTCCATCAGTCTCAGGCAGTTTTGATAAAGAGCTTGAAACTTGAGGAATGTTCCCCTGGTGTCTGTATGAAGCCAGGTTTAGACAGAAGCTCCTGGAACTCGCAGCTTCTGGAAACCGAGTCCTGTTTCTGTAAAAGGCCAGTCCGGTGACACGGACAAGAATCGGCTGACCCCGAGGCCAGCCCTCTGTTTCTGTGTCTGCGGATTCCCCTGGCACAGGAGGTCTTTGTTACCAAATCTATTTGCTGAGTGTTTTGAAGGAGGACGTGTGTGGGCCTTTTCAGTGTCGTTAGACAATGCTGAGCTGTTATCCAGAAGAAATGGTCGGGATAGAAGCCAAGATTTGATCTGGTTCAAGTTATACCATAGAAAGTGCCCGGTCGGGACAGGAGCCATCAGTGAAATGGTTAAAATCCTAAAAAGTACGTGAGACTAGAGAGCTCTCTCTTAATGTAATTGTGTTAATTTTTTTCCCCTGGAATCTTTGATAATAAACTTTTTCCTGGCTTCTCAGATAATAAACTGAATTAACGTACACGTATTCACGCAGGCCAGGAAGGGTGAAGCGTTATGTGAACTTGCTTTGCAAATTACTGAATATTTATGGTTGGCACTTAGAGCTTTAAGAATATCAGCCTCAAAAGTGACTTTTCACTGTAAAAACAGTGTAATAACAACAAGGAGTATATTGACATGTTGGAAGACTCCTAGCTCCTTCGGTGCTTCTAGAAGAATCTTCCAAGTTTCCGAAGGAGGTGGAGGAGGGGCTGGAAGTGCGTGCAGTTTGTGGTGATGGCGATGTAGCCAGGATGGCCTCAGGTGGCAGCACCTTCCATTACTGTCCCTCCGCAGGCTGCTGAGCCCGCTGGTGGTGCTGCCCCTGACCCTGAGTTGGAAAGTCTCGTTTCAGACCTCCTGTGGGTGTCTCTTTCAGGGATCTTTTGTATTTTCTGATAATCCAGTCACAAGAAAGTTTCTGAAATTCTCTTCTAGACCCTAAGAACCGAAAGTCACTGCAAAGCTGGACTTTTACCAGGAACTGCTTTAAATTGAAAACAGATTTCTGATCTGTGAGCAGCCAGTTTAAGGGACAGGGAGAACTTTGTCAACTCAGGACTTGAGCTTGGAGGGCAGGGAACGAACTGAGAAAAAGGCAAGGCAAAAAAGCCTTTTCTTTGTGAACACAGGCACATGAAACATTTGTATTTTAGGGTGAATTGTAATTAGCTTAAGATAATCAGGGGCCCACCAGCTGAGTGACCTTGAGAAAAACATGTCACTTGTCCCAGTCTCAGTTTCTTCATCTGTAAAATGGCAAGATTCTAAATTTTTTCCACTCTTTTTTTTTTTTTAATGTTTATTTATTTTTGAGAAAGAGAGACAGAGTGTGAGCGGGAAAGGGGCTGAGAGAGGGAGACCCAGAATCTGAAGCAGGCTCTAGGCTCTGAGCTGTCGGTACAGAGCCTGACGCAGGGCTCAAAACCACGAACTGTGAGATGATGACCTGAGCCGAAGTCGGACACTTCACCGACTGAGCCACCCAGGTGTCCCTCCACTCTTTATTTCCATGGGGCAGTATTACTTTTGGGCACCCCCTTTTGACTTGGAATGTATAGAGGGACAAGCACTTCTGTTTGTAGGAGGACACCGGAAGACCCCTGCCCTGGAATGCTAGGGGGCTGAGGAGCAGGGACCAGAGTCAGCTGCCAATATACCATTTGGGGTCCCTGCATCCTAGAGTGCCTGCCTAGAAATTATAGTCTGTTTGATTTACTTAAACCTCCAAGTACAATGCTTAAAGGCTGCAAACCATTCATTCAGGCAATTCCAGAAATGCTGAATGGTCACAGCCCCACCCTGGAATCAAGGGGAGACATGTAGCAGATGCTTCTGGAAGGCCCTGTTTATGACTCTGACTCCTTCCTGCTGGGGACCTTTTACAAGTTCACTACCAGGAAGCTGAGTCATTGAGGGGTCAGCTGGCATGGCCAAGGTCACACAGCATTGCCAGAAGCACAGATGAGTTAGCCCAGATGACCCGAGTGTTTGGGGGGAGCGTTGTGGTGAATGACAGGTTGGGGGGGGGTTCCTCACTTGGGAGGCTCTCAGGCGTGTCCCCTCCTGGTGACAGGAACACCTCTGCTCCTCATGGTTGGCACTCCTATTTGGATTTCACAATGAGAAACGTTCTCCTGTGTTCTTCACCTCCTTTCTTCCTCCTTTTCTGTTTGCAAATCCATGGCAGGAGGTCAGGACCGAACAGACTGAAGGATAAAATGATGTTTTCAGGACACCCGTGGGCTCTGTGTCCTTCTGTGCCTTTCTGGGCTCATCCCCTGGAACTCAGCAGGCTGCCAGTGACACAGCCTTCTCAGGGCCTCTGGCCGCCCCCCACCTGCACTACCTGTGCCTCACGTAGCCCCTCTGTCCTGAGCTCCACTTGGCCTGACTCACCCAGCCTCAGTTCTTGGCTTCCAAGTCACTTCCAGGACCCCTCCCCACGTGTAAATTAGGTCTCGTGCCTTTGCTGTCCTTTTGCTTTCCTTCAGGGTCCTTAGACTTTGCCATATTTTATTTGTGCGACTTTTGGTTTACTCTGTGCCTGCTAGACGACAGACTCTTTGCAGGCAAGGACCTGGTGCCCTGCACCCCTCAGCCCCAGGACCCCTGTCGGCACACTGACGATGTTTATGGAGTGGGGAGAAAAACCCTGCTGTTTTACCACTTTCAGGCCATTCACTCGCGTCCCCCGTGCCAGTCTTGTGCTCTCACTTCTGGAAACCCTTCTCATCAGATGGCTTCGGCTTATATTTTTTTCGTTTTTTTTAATGTTTGTTTATTTTTGAGAGAGAGAGAGAGACAGATTGAGAGTGGGGGAGGGGTAGAAAGAAAGGGAGACACCCGAAAGAGGCTCCAGGCTCCGTGCTCTAAGCACAGAGCCTGACACGGGGCTTGAACCCATGAACCGTGAGATCATGACCTGAGCCGAAGTTGGACGCTTAACCGACTGAGCCACCCAGGTGCCCCAAGATGGCTTCAGTTTAAATCGTACACCCAAGTTCTCTTTTCCAGGATGAGGGTTTAGTCGGCATGAAAGCTCACCCATGATTGTAGGTTCCTGCCCTTCCCTTCGGCATCCAGTAAAACTTAAATATGACTCCCCCAAAAGCTTATGAAACAGTTTGTACATGCAGACGTTTGTGCATGTGAGCGGGTTCCAGAGGCTGGAATATGAATCTTCAGGATGTTTCCTTCGGTGTCTTTCCCCTGAGACGCTTAGAACTTCAAGCCTGGTGTTTCTGGCGTTTGGTTTTCTTTCTCTGTTATTGGCTGGTGTGCAAGGTGTGTGAAGAGCACAGGAGACCATCGTCTCCGGCTATGACCTGACCCAACCCACCTGTAAATCAGCCAGCATTATGGAGATAATTTGATCTTAGCATTTGTGTGAAATCTGGCTTTCAGTAACATCTGGGAAGTTTCCCCTGAAGCCCTGCTGAGACCTCCAGCGTATGCTGAGGATACGCTCTGGAGCTCGGCTCTGATGGGGCTGCCCCTCCATGTGGCAGGCCCCAGAAGATGATGATGCGCATCGTGCTGCAGGACACAGCACGTGGATAGCAGGACACAGCCCAGAGACAGCTGTCGGCGGGGTTTCAAGTGCCTACTTTGTATGTGCCTGCGGGTAAAAAATTTTGTGCACCTCTGAGTTCTCGACAATCGCGTATTGATTGTCTGTTGCATAAAGCACGCTGCCAGGGCCCTGAGATCACAAATGCCATGAGGCTGTCCCCTCCTTCATGCCCTTAGACGTTAATGGAAGACAGGCATGCAGACACATCACCTGATGTAATTATAAGTAGTGAAATGAGCAAGAGAAGGCTGGCAACAGGGCTGCTTGGAAGTCTTTTCTTCCTGTGGCTAATAGGCTAATAGTGGGGCATGCTTTAGAAGGTGTGGCCTCTGTGAAGGGTGTGGAAGCTGCTGTTGCAGAAGCTGACAGGACCACACTTGACATGAGAACTGTATGCAGGGCTTCAAGGTGCCCGGCTCCCTGGGCCTGCGGGAGTGGATTCCAGGAGAGCCGTCACCCACGACGCTCAGGGGGTTCCCTGCACTCCCCGGCTCTGATGGCCTGCCATCGGTGTCGTCAGCCGGTCCGTAACATACAAACACTTGGCTGGTTTTTGGCCTGAGCAGTTGGGGTACTGATTCCGGGGATACTATCTTTTGGGGTGGGCATGGGCCAGTGTCACAGGGAACCACTGCATCCTTGAGGCTGGGGGCCACCTCTGGGAAGGGATGGAGATTCAGATTCTACATCTTAACCATTTCTGCCTTCTGTCCAGGAGTCCCCGGGCTCACCTTCCGGGTGCTTCCTTCCAAGGCGGGCTCTGGAGCCGGAAATATTACTGTGTCTAGGGGATCACGCTGTGCCTTTGAGACCCCTGGTTTGCCTTTGGCAAAAACATGCAAGCAAGCAAACAAACCAAAAAACGCTATTTCAGGGGTTAGAGGAAGGTTAAAGGTGTTAGAGGATTACGTGATTGTGACAGGATCTCAGACTGTGAACAGCATGTGGAATGAGCTATTGATTAGATTGAGGATTTCAAAGAGGTTGTGTTAAATACATATAACGTGAAATTTACATCTTAACAGTTTTTTTCTTCCTTTTCATTTTCATGAAGTTTTAAATTTTAATTCCAGTGACGTTAACGTACAGTGTTATGCTAGTTTCAGGTGTCTAATACACCCTAATGCCCTTAAGTGTGTCATTCAGTAATGTCGAATCCGTTCACACTGTTGTGCAACCAATCTCCAGAACCGTTTTGATCTTCTGAGTCAAACTGTCCCCTTGAAACAGCCACTCCCCATTCCCCACCCCACCGCAGCCCTTCGCAGCCCCCATCCCACTTTCTGTCTCTGGATTTGGCTATTCTAGGTGCCTCGTGTAAGTGAAATCATACAGTATTTGTCTTTTTGTGACTGGCTTGTCTCATAGCGTCCTTAAGGTTCATCCATGTTGTAGCATGTGTGAGAAGTTCCTTCCTTTGTAAGGCTGAATGATAGTGTTGTACAAGATACCACATTTGTTCAGCCGTTCACCCACAGGTGGACGTTTGGGTGGCTTCTACCTGTTGGCTGTTACGAATAATGTTGCTATGCACACGGGTGTGCAAATATGTCTTTGGGACCCTGCTTTAAATTTTTTTTTGTTATAAACCAGAAGTGGGATTGCTGGATCATATGGTAATTCTATTTTTAGTTTTTTTTTTTTTTTTTTTGGAAACCACTGTACTGTTTCCATAGGGGCTGCACCATTTTACATTTCTACCCACAGTATACAAGGCTTGCAATTTCTCTTGCGTTTCATTTCATTTTTTGGTTTCTTTTCCTTCCCTTTCCTCCCTCCCTTTTTCTTTCTTTCTTTCTTTCTTTCTTTCTTTCTTTCTTTCTTTCTTTCTCTTTCTTTTTTTCTTTCTTTCTTTCCTTTTTCTCTTTCTTTTTTCTTTCTTTCTTTCTTTCCTTTTTCTTTTTCTTTCTTTCTTTCCTTTTTCTCTCTTTCTTTTTTCTCTTTCTTTCTTTCTCTTTTTCTTTCTTTCTTTTT